>NC_068358.1:141788060-141945560 GCF_020536995.1 Dreissena polymorpha | reverse complement strand
GCAGAAGCAGCAGCAGTAGTAGTAGCAGCAGCAGCAGCAGCAGCAGTAGTAGTAGTAGTAGTAGTAGTAGTAGTAGTAGTAGTAGTAGTAGTAGTTGTAATAGTAGTAGTAGTAGTAGCGGTAGTGTTAGTGATACTGGTAGTAGTGGTAGTGGGATTGGTGGTAGTGGTAGTGGTAGTTGTAGTAGTAGCATAATCAGGAAGGGTAATAGTAGCAGTAGCAATGTAGTATCAGTTGCAGCACCACCAACAGTAGCAGTAGTAGTTGTTGTTGTAGCAGTGTAGTATCAGTTGCAGCACCACCAACAGTAGCATTAGTAGTTGTTGTTGTAGCAGTAGAAGTAGCTGCAGTAGAAGCAGTAGCAGCAGCAGCAGTAGCAGTGTCAGCAGTAGCGGAAGTAGCAGCAGCAGTAGCAGTATTAGTTGTTGTTGTAGTAGTAGTAGTAGTAGCTGCAGTAGAAGCAGAAGCATCAGTAGCAGCAGCATCAGTAGCAGCAGCAGCATCAGTAGCAGCAGCAGCAGTAGCAGTAGTAGTTGTTGTTGTAGTAGTAGTAGTAGCTGCAGTAGAAGCAGTAGCAGCATTAGAAGCAGCATCGGTATCAGCAGCAGGAGTAGCAGCAGCAGAAGAAGCAGCAGCAGCAGTAGCAGCAGTAGCAGGAGTAGCATTAGTAATAGTATAAGTAGTTGTTGTAGTAGTACTAGTAGTAGCTGCAGTAGAAGCAGTAACAGCAGCATCAGTAGCAGCAGTAGCAGTATTAGTATCAGCAGTAGCGGCAGCAGCAGTAGCAGTATTAGTAGTTGTAGTAGTAGTAGTAGCAGCTGCAGTAGAAGCAGAAGCAGCAATAGCAGCAGCATCAGAAGCAGCAGCATCAGTAGCAGCAGCAGCAGTAGCAGTAGTAGTAGTTGTTGTAGTAGTATTAGTAGCTGTTGTAGAAGCAGTAGCAGCATTCGCAGCAGCAGTAGCAGCAGAAGCAGCAGCAGCAGTAGCAGCAGCAGTAGCAGCAGTAGCAGCAGTAGCAGCAGTAGCAGCAGTAGTAGTAGTAACAGTATTAGTAGTTGTAGTAGTAGTAGAAGTAGCTGCAGTAGAAGCAGTAACAGCAGCATCAGTAGCAACAGAAGCAGCAGTAGCAGCAGTAATAGCAGAAGTAGCAGCAGTAGTAGTAGTTCTAGTATTAGCAGTAGTAGTAGCAATAGTAGTAGTAGAAGTAGTAGTAGTAGTAGTAGTAGTAGTAGAAGTAGTAGTAGTAGTAGTAGTAGTAGTAGTAGTAGTAGTAGTAGTAGTAGTAGTGGTAGTAGTAGTAGTAGTAGTAGTAGTAGTAGTAGAAGTAGTAATAGTAGTAGTAGTAGTAGTAGTAGTAGTAGAGATGTAGTAGTTAGAAAGTAGTAGTAGTAGTAGCGGTAATGGTAGTGAGACTGGTAGTAGTGGTAGTGGGACTGGTGGTAGTGGTAGTAGTAGTTGCAGTAGTAGCAGAATCAGGAGTAGTAATAGTGGCAGTAGCAGTTGCAACACTACCAACAGTAGCAGTAGTTATAGCTGTTGTAATATTAGTAGTAATAGCAGCAGCAGCAGCAGCAGCAGCAGTAGCACCACGAGTAGCAGGAACAGCTTTAGCAGGAGTAGCAGTAGTAGCAGTAGTAGCAGAAGTAGCAGCAGTAGAAGTAGTAGTAGCAGTACTAGTAGTAGCAGTAGTAGTAGTAGTAGTAGTAGTAGTAGTAGTAGTAGCAGTAGTTGTTGTAGTAGTAGTAGAAGTAGTAGTAGTAGTAGTAGTAGTAGTAGTAGTAGTAGTAGTAGTAGTAGTAGTAGTAGTAGTAGTAGTAGTAATAGTAGTAGTAGTAGTAGAAGTAGTAGTAGAAGTAGTAGTAGTAGAAGTAGTAGTAGTAGTAGCGGTAGTGGTAGTGAGACTGGTAATAGTGGTAGTGGGACTGGTGGTAGTGGTAGTAGTAGTTGTAGTAGTAGCAGGATCAGGAGTAGTTATAGTAGCAGTAGCAGTGTAGTAGCAGTTGCAGCACTACAAACAGTATCAGAAGTTGTAGTTGTTGTAATAGTATTAGTAGCTGCAGTAGAAGCAGAAGCAGCAACAGCAGCAATAGCAGTAGCAGCAGTAGCGGCAGCAGGAGTAGCAGCAGCAGTAGAAACAGCAGCAGTAGCAGCAGCAGCAGTAGCTGCAGCAGCAGTAGCAGCAATAGCATAAGCAGCAGTAGTAGCAGCAGCAGCAGTAGCAGCAGCAGTAGCAGCAGCAGTAGCAGCAGCAGTAGCAGCAACAGCAGTAGCAGCAGTAGGAGCAGTAGTAGTAGTAGTAGTAGTAGTAGTAGAAGTAGTAGTAGTTGTAGTAGTAGTAGTAGTAGTAGTAGTAGTAGTAGTAGTAGTAGTAGTAGTAGTAGTAGTAGTAGTAGTTATGGTAGTATCGGTAGTGGTAGTGAGACTGGTAGTAGTGGTAGTTGAACTGGTGGTAGTGGTAGTAGTATTTTTAGTAGTAGCAGGATCAGGAGTAGTAATAGTAGCAGTAGCAGTGTAGTAGCAGTACTAGAACCACCAGCAGTAGCGGTAGTAGTAGTCGTTGTAGTAGTATTAGTATTAGTAGATAGCATTCGTAGTAGTAGTAGTAGTAGAAGTAGTAGTAGTAGTAGTAGTAGTAGTTGTAGTAGTAGTAGTAGTAGTAGTAGTAGTAGTAGTAGTAGTGATAGTAGTAGCGGTAGTGATAGTGAGACTGGTAATAGTGGTAGTGGTAGTGAGACTGGTAGTAGTTGTAGTGGGACTGGTAGTAGTGGTAGTAGTCTTTGTAATAGTTGTAGTAGTAGAAGTTATAGTAGCAGTAGCATTAGCAGCAGCAGCAGCAGCAGTAGCAGCTGTAGCAGCAGCAGCCGTATTAGTAGTTGTTGTAGTAGTAGAAATAGCTGCAGTAGAAGCGGTAACAGCAGCATCAGTAACAGCAGCAATGGCATCATCAGCAGCAGTAGCAGTAGCAGAGTAGCAGCAGTAGCAGCAGCAGCAGTAACAGCAGTACTAGCAGCAGTAGTAGTAGTAGTAGTAGTAGTAGTAGTAGTAGTAGTAGTAGTAGTAGTAGTAGTAGTAGTAGTCGTATTAGTAGTAATAGTTGTTATAGTTGTAGCAGCAGTAACAGCAGTTGCAGCAGCAGTACCAGCAGTAGCAGCAGTAGCTGCAGTAGCAGTAGTAGCAGTAGTAGCAGCAGTAGCAGGAGTAGCTGCAGTAGCAGTAGTATCAGTAGTAGCAGTAGTAGTAGCAGCGGTAGTAGTAGTAGTAGTAGCAGCAGCAGTAGCAGCAGTAGCAGCAGAAGCAAGTAACTGCATAAACATTGCATGCTATGCATTTTCCAGATTTTACATCAAGAGTCAATAACATGAACTGGAATTGTTATCTCTTTTAGGTATTATCTGCCTATGGCAATGTTGAGTGCGAGATGCACATCATTATTATGATATTGGTTCTTATTCCATGAACAATGAAATCAAAGCACAATGCTCTATAAGCTGTAGATTATGTAACTTGTTCAATTGTTTATCAGTCTATTAACAACCATTTATTGTAATAGCCTTACATATAGATGATACAAGTGTTGTTTATTCATAGATAAATAATTGATGGAACTTAGAAATAATTTGATCTGGAAAAAAATAAAAATTGGGAACCTTGATTCTGAATTTTGCCAAGCATAGTTTTGTTCCGTGAATATAGGGTATCATGTTTTGCGTTCATTATGTTATGGATTTTGTTGTTCTTCTGGTTTAAAATATATAAATAAATCACATGAAGAAAAGAGAAGCTAGTTGTTAAAATTTTATTTATTATTATATAATTATATAACACAGCAAAACATAACTGCAAGAATGTTGAGTGGACACATTATTAAAATAAAAGTATCGTTCAACCCAGTACAATAAAATATGCATCATTTAAAATGGACAAATCATAAATTATTACATGTAACTGTGTCATGAATCAAAAGTAAAGAGCATTTAGAAGGCTATATTCTAATTAATGCATGCGCCTAAATTGTTTTACCAGATTGCATGTTCAGTCCACACTAATCAGGGAGACACTTTCCGCTTTTGTCGTATTTTTCTATGAGCGAAAATCCAGTTATGGCAGAAAGTATCGCACATGATAAGCCTGTGCGGACTTCACAGCCTAATCTGGGACAACACTATGTACATGCATTAAAATCTCTTTTTACAGAGCGAGCCTCAAGTATTTATTAAATGATTAATTAAGTCTTCTTACATGATTTTTTTAAGAATCACACAGAAATCTCTCAGTAAAACATGATTTATTTGATAGAAGGCGCAGGAAAATTAGTTGAACTGGAAGTAAAATTATTCAGGAAATGTACATGAAGTTCCAAGCTTAACTAAACAGCACTGTCATTTCAAGCAATATATCGAATAAATGTCATGTTACTCGATAGTGTGCACGAAAATCGTCGATATTTTCTGGTAGTCCCATGTAATTTGGTACTGTTTGATGTTCTTGTTTTGAGAAAGTATACTCAACATAGTAAGTATACTGTATTCTTAAATAACCCATCCAAACTAAAGCGCATTCCATCACTTACCCTACCGCGTATTGCAACTTCCGTTTCCAGACTAAAGTGAGCGATCGAAGTCGACCCTAGTTTACAGTAAAGATGGTATAGTTTTACGGCAAACGAAGTTAAACTCCTTGTCTCTATTATAGATAATAGCATATAAAAATAAAAAAATAACAAAAATATGGGCGTCCATCCTGAGCTTAGAACCAGGAGAAAACATGTGTTTATTGCATGGAATTTCAGTCGAATAAACATCTTAATGTGACTTGAACACTTACACGTGGGTGTAAAATAGCGTGAACCCAAACGACCATACTCGCAACAATAACGCACAAATGACTGAATTTTGACTACTGCTCTAGTAGTGCTATTATTACTGCTGCAGCTACAACTACTTCAACAACTACTTCTACTGCCAATGCTGGTGGTGCTGGTGCTGCTACTGCAATGCTAATGCTAGTATTACTTCTACTACTACTTCTACTACTACTACAAATATTACTGCCACTACTACCAGTCCCACTTCCACTACCACTATAACCAGTCTCACTACCACTACCGCTACTACCATCACTACTACAACTACTACTACTGCTACTACTACTACTACTACTACTACTACTACTACTACTACTACTACTACTATTACTACTACTACTACTACTACTACTACTACTACTACTACTACTACTACTTCTACTACTACTACTACTACTACAACTACTACTGCTACTACTGGTGCTACTTCTGCTGCTGCAACTACTGCTGCTACTGCTGCTGCTGCTGCTACTTCTGCTGCTGCTACTGCTGCACTGCTGCTGCTGCTGCTACTCCTGCTGCCGCTACTGCTGCTATTGCTACTGCTGCTGCTGCTATTGCTTCTACTGCAGATACTACTACTATTACAACAACTACAACTACTGCTACTGTTGGTAGTGCTGCAACTTCTACTACATTGCTACTGCTACTATTACTACTCCTGATCCTGCTACTACTACAACTACTACTACCACTACCACCAGTCCCACTACAACTACTAGTAGCAGTAGTAGTAGTAGTAGTATAGTAGTAGTAGTAGCAGTAGTAGTAGTAGCAGTAGTAGTAGTAGTAGTAGTAGTAGTAGTAGTAGAAGTAGTAGTAGTACTAGTAGTAGTAGTAGTAGTAGTAGCAATAGTAGTAGTAGTGGTAGTAGTAGTAGTAGTAGTAGAAGTAGTAGTAGTAGTAGTAGTAGTAGTAGTAGTAGTAGTAGTAGTAGTAGTAGTAGTAGTAGTAGTAGTAGTAGTAGTAGTAGTAGTAGTTGTTGTTGTTGTATGTATGAATCTTGCAGCAAATGTGTCTTTTTCTACAATTTCTACAACGGAGCGTGATCAGGACCATTCTGAAGCTGGAAAGTCTTTTTCTGAGAAATCGCATAACGCCTTATTTGCTGCAACGTTGGCTCTATCTTCGGTCCTCGGAGTTGTGTTGCTGGTATAATATATTTAGTGGTGTACATCAGAAGAAGACATCGCAAGCATGTATTAAGATTCTTCTTTTAATTGCAAATTTCTCAGCAAATCAGTTGCGATCCACTCAATTTGATTATAATCATTACTTAAATAAATACTAATGTATTATTTGCGTGCATATGTCAGCAACATGTTATTAGTTCGATCAGACTACGTGAATTTGACTTTTTAAACAAATTTTACTTGTATAACAATGCATTCTTAATTTACCTATTTAGCGATATTTATTGTCGAAGAATGAATAGTGAAAGGCACATATATATTCCGTCATTAAAATGCCACATAGGAATCGATCTTTTTCTGAGTTAATTTTGATTTATGTATATATATACATATATACATTAGCCTTCCAAGCAAACACATGAGTACAACGTCATTCTGTTACTTTTCTGGTATAAAATACTCCTACATGTATCTACGCGCTTAATGTCAAGACCTACTAAGTATAAAACATGCAATGGTATTTATAACATAAACAAAATAACATATTATATACATACATGAATAAGTGTATATGGTGTACAGAAAAGTTGGTTACGATTGAAATCAACGAACAAAAACGTTATAATGACGTGTATGAACAAATTGGCATACATACATAAAAAAATAAGACAAAGGGAAACTAATAATAAGATGTCCTTTATGTATGGGAAGTGGCACATTGGCAAAATGTTCAAAACCACATCAACGCATTTTAAAAAGTGCATACACACATACTAAAACTCAAACAAATGACTTTGGCGTAATGTCCGTTCCTGGGGTACGTTGTAGTATAGTTAAGGTACCCATGGCTCTTTTAAGAAGTGCCAGCATTGACAATGGTCAATTAACGCATAGGCAACAAACCTGAGTAGTCCACTGATTATATCAAACCACTATAACCTAATTTTGCTTTAAATAACATCTTTATGGTATGTTCACTGCCAGGTATCGTTCAATCTGACGGTTTATTACTATATTTAATGGTAAAATATAAATAATAAATATAATCATTTACCAATAAATCATAATGAGCAAATGTTTCATATTATTATGTTTTCATTTCAGCTGGCAAACAGGGATGCACATATAATGTGGAATATTCGAGCGTCACTTTGGTGAAATGATTTGGTCAATAGAATTTGCGGTCAGAGAATTGTCCACATCCAGTGTACACTTTTGTACAAAAATATATCCTTTTCAAATGAGTCATCAATAAATATAAATAATATGTATCTACTTCAAAACTCACAGATAAATGCAACTGTTTACTGATATGTGTAAACTTGTATCATATCCAGAAAGTGATACTATGAACGACACAAATGACACAATCACACGCGAGTATCTCGACAGAAAAAAGTAAACACCTTTACTACAGACAAAATAACGCACGCAAGCACACTAGTCTGATATTAAAACTACTACTGATAGTTCTTCAACCTTATTATAGTCTCTTCTATCCAATCTTTACAGCATAAGTCCAAGCACTTCAGTAGTGATGGCGCAGTAGCAATTACACATCAGCGGGTCTGACTAAATGCTTTACCAACAAAATCTACCAACACTTAGTTAACTCTTGTTCAAGGGATCGGAAATGCAAAATAATGTGTCTAACGTTGACAATAGTAAATGTAATGTATGGGGAATATATGTAAAAAGTGTTTTGATCGCTTATCTTTGTTCATCAACCATCGTTGACATATAAACATCATCAACATACAGCAACGACCTCTCTAATAATGTGTGATTTCCATTATTTTATTTCGGAGAAATTTTTATAACCATTGTGTCATAGTAGTATGCACAATACTTTGCTATGCATAGTAATATCTTAATGTATAGCTCAAACTACTTTGATCATCTCGATACAATAACATACACACCAGCCTAACTAACAGCAATAAGTAATTGTATCGCTGATTCTATTCGTATCAATGGTTTGATCATTGCTGAGTGTTTTTACATTCTAGCAAATGGTGAGTTATGCATATTTATAACGGTATAATATTCCTTATGTATACGTTTTGTGCATGACGTATAATATAAGAGTTTGTTGTTGTGTTTTATATAGTGGACAAAAACGCAACAAAATTATAATGATTTTATAAAGGATAACTGCATGACTTTGTCATCAACTGGTGTGTTGATGTAAACAGATATGTATTAATTGCATAAATATTATATTATTTTTTCATTTATATATTATCAATAACTGTTTATATTTTTAATCAATTTGTGAGTATATGCATGGATGAGTAGGTACGTATGTGTGCTCTTGCAAATGGTGTGACCTCAGTGGCGATGCATAATAACGAGTGGGTTCATATTGGCAGAATGAGGACGCCCTTACTTTTCAAAATTCTGGTATAAATAACTGTTGTTTTCATGCCTATATATTTATATCCCTTATTATGTGTAAATATGTGCATGTAAATAAAATAAACTAGAACAGTAGTTTATCTGGGTCATATTTTTCTTTATATCGTCATTTACAATTTTATTTCAAATATAAATGAAGCAAAACTTCAGCTGTATCAGGAGGGGATACACTTATTACAACGTGTGGTCGTTTATGCATTATTATTTATTCCACAAAAAAACACACACAAATTAAGCACGAGGCGTTATATTATATGATAAACCCCAAGATATGAGAGGTTATATTTGGAATTCGTCATAAAATGCTTAGCCTTGACAACGTAAGTCAAACAGCCTTAAGGTCATCACTTAACAAGGCCATGCTTTTTAAAACAGATTTATATATCAAAATAACTGCACACTATTGCTTACATGACTTACAAGGCCTTGAGGTATTATATACCATGCTTGCTATGAGACATCATTGTGTGGAGGAATTCGACTTTATGAGCAAATAACTTTAGTTTTTTCTGTATCTACATATAAACATCTAGGGTTGTCATTACCCTAAATTATTTGTCATCATAATGTGCACCTAAACCACTGAACGGTTGTACATATGTAGTTCAGGACTTTTGCCTATGATACAAGAGGTTTTTATTGCTAAAGTAAGACATTTACTGAGTAATGTTTTACTGCGCTCAGAATGTGATTATAACGAAAATATTACACTGCAATCCATAATTTAAAAAAATACTGAATGCGACTATGGTTTCCTTAGCTTTTTCGTTTAAATAGCAACTTTTTTAAGCGTTACCTTTGGAAATACTTTTCGCTGCATCGTCGATTATGGGCTAGTATGCATATATATTTGTAGTTCTGGCACGTACAAGTTAAATTCCGATGGCTTTAGCCCAAGCCACGAATTTCGTAAGACAATGACCTGGGGGGATAAATAAATAATGTGAATATTATTTCGATTTTAATATCACATAAGAAAAAAATAAATGATAAATAAGTCTTCAAATAATAACTCATGGATATGCACATGATCTTAATCAGATGCATATCGGAATAAAAACCTATCAGTAAGATCCTCATCTGAGTAAGATCCTCATCAACTGTTCAAATCAGAAGGAATAGTTGTGCACTATATCTTCATCAGAAGTTCAACTCTTCATCAGATTTGAAAATATAAATACATAAAATGGTTCCAGATCTGATAAATATTACATTTACTCTTATGCGTTAATAATATGGTTTGCACTGCGTAGTTTACACAAGAAAATAGCCTTGGTCTCTTTCAGAATAACAATCTAGTTTTATTTTTGTTATTTTTAATGTAAACCAAAAGCGAAATCCAATGACTGAATGGACAACCATATAAAAGTATCATGAAACATAAAACATTTTTGGTGCCAAATAAATTTCTACTTCATGCCATCACAGCTTATCTATATATTTACTAGAGTTGCGACACCTTAAGGGTTTCGCGGGATGGAATGAGTGGGGAGATCATATACACTTTTCAGCTTTCCGGAAGCAAGGACCGTCTGGACGTGAAAAACCAGCTTTCCAACACTATGTGATTCCAGTTCCAAAGCACATACTGCATTAGTTCAATGAGATGAATTCCCAATTCCCCATAAAACGGCATATTCACAAATCTCTGAAAAATCAGTGCTAACACTTGTATTTTAAGTAGTACTAAACTATTTGATTGACTATGCCCTCTGTTTGTTGCATTTTTAAATTTAATTATGTGTTCCTGTAGCATTTATTGTTGTATTGACAGTAGGTGAATTGTCTCCTAAGGGTGAATTGTCTTAGGATGTCCATTCTAAGTTTGCTGTCGATGCAACATGTATCCCTATTATTAAATCTAAGAAATTTAAGTTTGCTGTCTTGAGTCTACCCTCAAATTATACATGTTTCTTGCATAATTTAATTTTTAAAAACTGCATACTTTTAAAGGCATTGTCAGAGTTATTTGGTTAAGTTAGGGGCAAAGACAAGCAAATACATTCATTTTTCTCAAAATGAATCATCCTCTGAAGTCCCCACTGGCATTCAAACCCAGACCTCTTTCCTCTGGCAAGGAAAGTATTCTATCTCGAAATACAAGGGCATGTTAGAGGATAATAAGCAATTTTAAACCTACCAACATATAAACTAATAAACTTATTTTTCACATGACCTCAGAAACAAAACAGACATTTCTGAATCTGTAAATTACGGGCCAATACATTACTGTCATTTACAGTTCAGGTTTTTAGTATTGTGCCCAGGTTTTCCAAGGAATCGGAACCATCTTCAAACTCGTCCAAGATATCATTGGAACACATGATCTGACCAAGCTTCATGAAGATTTGACAATATTATCAAGAGTGTTAACAAGGTAAATGTTGACGACGAACAACAGACAAAAGGCGATCACAAAAGCTTCGCATGAGCACGTTGTGCCAGGGCACTATCTGCCCATCAGGGGAAGGTACCCAGGTCCCTCATGAGGGGGAATTTTCCCTGTGTTTCTCTTTTATGGGGAATTTTTTTTATTACTCTCTCATTACTTAATTTGTACATGTTTGCACTATATTAATTTTTTCCTCATAATTTAGTATTTTTGAATAGATGAACTTGAAATAAAATTGAGATAAATCATCATTAGAAACTTCTTTCTAGAAAAAAAAGAGTTTTTTTCCCTCAATAAGTGCAAAAAAGTATCCTTTTTTATGGGGGACCAAAAAACCCAGATCGAGGGTCGTTTGTGCTCAGGTGAGCTTAAAAAATTGGTTGCTAAAAATGTCATAACAAGAGCACCGCCTAGCGGATGCAGACCGCTCATCTATTTTTCTTTTTAAAGGTGAAGGGACCTATCTCAATACTTTAATAAAAAAGGGAGAGGGGTGGGGTGGAGAGGGGTGTATAGTGTGGGGGTGTGGTCATTTATTAAATTATCTTTCAAAAATGAAAAAAAAGTGTTTGTGTGTGGGGAGATTATTGGGTGTGATGGTTGGACAGTCTTTCAAAAATAGAATAATACAAATTTGTGTTTTATAACCATGTTTCAAAAAAAATATTAGGGGGGTCAGGGTGGGGGTGAGAGGGGAGTTTAGCGTGGAATGTGGTCATTTAGTAGAGGATCTTTCAAAAATAAGAGAAAAATGGGACAAAAAATGGGGGGGGGGTTCTGGGGTAGTGCATGGGGGATGGTTTGGGTGGAGTTTATTGTGGTATGTCAGGTAAGTGTTGTTTTGTCAAAGTATGAATCAAATCTGATCATAAACAAAGAAGTTATGGCAATTTTAGCAAAATGTAATACTTTGACCTTGGCAGTCATGGTCATTCAAAGTCAAGGTCGAATTCAACTTGCCAGGTACAGTACCCTCATAATAGTAAGAAAGAATTTGAAGTTTGAAAGCAATAGCCTTGATACTTAAGAAGTAAAGTGGATCTAAACACAAAATTTAACCAAATATTCAAAGTTACTAAGTCAAAAAAGGGGCATAATTCTATCAAAATGCCAGTCAGAGTTACATTACTTTGCCTGCACAGTCTCCTTATGATAGTTAGTAAGTGTTGCAAGTATGAAAGCAATAGCTTTCATACTTTAGGAATAAAGTGGACCTAAACACAAAACTTAAAAAAATCAATTTTCTAAGTATTATAGGGGCCATAATTATGTGAAAATGCCAGTAAGAGTTACATTGCTTTGCCTGCACAGTCCCCTAATGATAGTTAGTAAATGTTGCAAGTATGAAAGCAATAGCTTTGATACTTTAGGAATAAAGTGGACCTAAACATAAAACTTAACCATATTTTCAATTTTCTAAGTATAAAAGGGGCCATTATTCTGTCAAAATGCCAGTCAGAGTTACATAGCTTTGCCTGCACAGTCCCCTTATGATAGTAAGTGTTGCAACCAGAAAGCAATAGCTTTGATACTTTAGGAATAAAGTGGACCTAAACACAAAACTTAACCAAATTTTCAATTGTCTTAGTATAAACGGGTCCATTATTATGTCAAAATGCCGGTAAGAGTTACATAACTTTGCCTGCACAGTCCCCTTATGATAGTAAGTAAGTGTTGCTAGTATGAAAGCAATAGCTTTGACACTTTAGGAATAAAGTGGACCTAAACACAAACTTAACCAATTTTTAAAAGTTGTTTAACTTTGCCTGTCCAGTCCCCTCATGATAGTAAGTGTGCCATATTTGAATGCAATAGCTTTGATACTTTATGAGAAAAAAGGATCTAAACACAAAACTTAACCGGACGCCGACACAGACGCCGACGCTCAAGTGATGACAATAGTTCTTTTTTTTTCAAATAGATGAGCTAAATTTTTTCCAAAAGATCCCTTTAAGGTAAATGATGAAAGGGACACTTGCTACAACACTCCTTTGTTTAAGTCTGATGCCACACCGTTTCAAGTCGCAACCATCTCCATAAGCACATGGTGTGAAAACAATACCAAATATAAGTTAATTGTAGGTTAACAAGTAGCAAATAAACTCAGCTGGACTGCATTAATGCTCAGGAATAAGGGTAAACCTGTTTAGAGCCAACTAACGCTGCCAACAAAGCACAAGCTTTACGTGTCATGACGTGGCATTATTGATACAAACTGCATGAGGAATTATACGACGGTAAGGGTTACAGGGACCCCAAACCTGATTATGACAGTCTTCCACACGTTAAGCATATAAAATATTGATTATTCCTATTTGCTTGTGTATCTGATAATAATTTTTTTTATTATTACCTGTTTTGCCATCAACAACCTTTATCAATTGGCCCTCAGATTAGCCGCAACCTGAAAAGTTAAAATACCCAATAGAAACAGATATAAAATATAAAAAACACATAAAAAAAACACATGCATTTCAGGCCTTCCCCCCCCCCCTCCTATGCCACGGGTCCGAATATGGGCCCCATGCCCAATGCAAATCATGTTGTTTTGTTCCCAATTGAAAAAAAAAATCCCAATTCCAACTTTCAACTATTGCAAGTTGATATTTTTCAGCCGCTAAAAAGGCGCAAACTGTAATTCAACAACCAGATGCGACATAGGATATTTTATTTTGATATCTGAAATTGATTATAGATCGATTCATTTGTTAGTAATTGTGTAATAAAATATCTTTGATATTCTTCTTATTTTAAGGCATTAAAGCAGTCCTAAAACCTTTAGCATGCATGCATTATGCCCAATTTATATTTTATTAACATATGCATGGTAACGTACACTAATCACAAATGTTCATAATATTTTGTAAATTTTAATAATATGTTTACAAAATAGTCGTTATTGACCAGTTAACGGCTTCATTCAAATATAAGAAAAACTATTAACATGCGATTATATTTCCCAATTGAGTCAGTTTTGCGATGAATTTTTTCCACAAAATGAGATTTTTCACGACGCGAAATTCCAGTTTGGCGATTTCCCAAAATAGAGCAGAAAAGGCCTGCATTTATGTATGTAAGTGTATTTTTATGAATAAAAGGAAGTTATAAAGCTTGGTATATTCATAATTTTATGAAATATGCAGAATGGCTCAATTGAATGCCTGCTGCAATGTGCATATTGTCAAAATGTCCGCCATTCCATGTTGGTGGAATGGGGCTCTGTTTAAATGATCATGCTATACGCACAAACTATTGTTGCGTTAGTGGCTCACAGAGTCACTGGCGTTCCATTCCGACTTCATGTACATAAAAGCTTCATCATTTCAATCGTATTCCTGTTGTCACATTGATATTATTTGAGTCTCGGAAATCGGTGTGTATTGCATGTGCCTAAAGTGTCGTCCCAGATTAGCATGTGCAGTCCACACAGGCTAACCAGGGACGACACTTTTCGCCTTAACTGGATTTTCGCTAAAAATACTCATTCTTTAATCGAAAATTACAATAAAAGCGAAGTTTCGTCTCAGATAAGTCTATGTTGACTACACAGGCTAATATAGGACGACCCTTTTCGCGCATGCATTAAACCCTGTTTTCCAGACGACGCTATATACTTAACCATACACCTTGCTACTCTTTCCCTGACTGCTCACAACTCTGAGCGATGCTACCACACAGTCACTCGAGGCGGACTGTCGCTTATATTGTGTAAGAGCATTTACAGTTTCAAGCGAGAATATCATTTTAAAATAAAAAAAGTTTACTTTTTAACACAAATATACAGTATGCAAATCGTCTAACATAACGTCATTTTGTAGACTACTTCAAGTGGGCCTTAGTGTTATTGACTTATCTCATTATTACAGGACTCTTAGTTATTGCAGAAAATAAGCGATATTAAAAAATTAATCAGAAGTTATATTAACGAGAAAGTAACTTCTTATTTCATGATAAAGTAAATTGTTGTGAGTAAGACAAGCACACACGAATGTATGATCTGTCACGTCGTAATAAAGTTCGATAAAGTAGTTTAGTATTGTATAATTCTTATTTATTTGTAAATGCCACTACAATGCAATGGTCGGGTCGCCAGAAACCTTTTGTTACGTTACGTGCAAGCGTGAAAGAGTCTTCATGTGCGAACATGCAATTCATTGGGTGTATAGGAGAGCGTCACTGTTAGCACTGTTAGCCTCGCGGGAATCACATAATTGGAGGCTTTACATGTCGCTCCTATGTCAGACGTTCAAATGAGCGCGTAAATTCTTCACGTACATATGAAAACCCGAACGTGAAAATAAAGTAAAATAATTGCCACTACCGAGACACTGTAGTTCATGCCTGTTTAAACATTGTAAAATACAAAATGTGTGTTTTGGGGAAGACTGTGACTGGGAAATGCGTAATTTTAATGTGAGTTCCCACATTAAACAGCTTAATCGCCTTGCGTTGGTCACTAAGATCCTTTTTTTCATCTTTTGCGAGTTTCCATAATTTTCTCGCGCTTTTATAATTGTTTCTTATAAGGGAGCTTCACAATTTAAGGGTGTGCCCCAGGCGCAATCTTTTTGGATTGGGGGGCACGAGATATTAAATAATTACAAACCATTAAAACACAACAAATTGCACACATCGTTTAATAGTATGTAACTTACACAGACTCACATTTACACAAACTAGCAACAACACACCTGTAAGCTTAAATTCCATGGAGCAAAGAGTTATCCTGCTGATGGATTTTTTTTTTAAACGGTGTCATCGCTCGCGGCTATATGT
Source organism: Dreissena polymorpha (assembly GCF_020536995.1). Taxonomy (NCBI): domain Eukaryota; kingdom Metazoa; phylum Mollusca; class Bivalvia; order Myida; family Dreissenidae; genus Dreissena; species Dreissena polymorpha. Next base: position 141,929,977 of record NC_068358.1, on the reverse strand, counting down.
TTTGTTTTGTTAGAGGGGGCGGAATATTTAACAATTACCAACTGTTCAAAAACAGAACGCACATCATGCAACATACAATCTCGTTGAATTAACACATACTCACATTTACAAACAACCAGCAATAACCTATATGTACATTTCAGTGTTAAACCCAAAGATTAAAAATGCTGATGAATAAACAAAAATGTTTCATCGCTTTTCAATACTTTTCGAGTCCGCGTTATATAAAATGCGATGGACTTGCGGGACTGGGCCCAGCAAATATTTGATATTTTTGACATTCTGTAGTATTTGTTTGTCGCTTCAATAACAGATTGAATGATACAATTTAAATGACCTATCACAATCAAATGTGATGTCAGTCCTAAGACTGCAGAAAAAATACTTATATGAGCCTTGTTCTGAGAAGACTGGGCTTAATGCATGTGCGTAAAGTGTCATCCCAGATTAGCCTGTGCAGTCCGCACAGGCTAATCAGGGACGATACTTTCAGGCTCAACTTGATTTTCGGCAAGGAGGGACTTCCTTGAAAATTAAAATACCATAAAAGCGGAAAGTGTCGTCCCTGATTAGCCTGTGCGAACTGCACAGGTTAATCTGGGACGACACTTTACGCACATGCATTCAGCCCAGTTTTCTCAGAACAAGGCTCATATATTTGTTTAGAATGATGGGAGATGAAAATAGAGGAAGAATTGCAACCAATTTACAGTTGTTATTTAATTAATTAAATTGTAATATATTAAGCACGTACTTTGTCAACAAACGCATATGAGAGGTAACGTTAAGGGGCGAAAAGAATTAACAATAAACGCTATGGAAGAATCATCGAATCTCTGAACGAAAATAACAACATTTTTTGACAATACGACAAATTGAGATGTGAGAAAGTGGCGAAAAAGTAGGGAAAACTTAGCCCTATGCCACGTGCAACATTCATTGTTACAAATGTGGACATTTAATGATGGCTTCAATTAACTAACACTGCGGAAACAAACAATTAACTTTTGCAAGTAAACCACTTGGCCATGTACTACGTGGAAGTAAACTTACTCGCAAACACCAGACATTTTTTGAAAAGCAATTTCGCTTTCTCCAAGTTAACGTAGTTACATTTAAGCAGGAAGACAAATATAACCCAGCAACAAAAGTTTAACAACCAATTTAAGTATGATTTTGTTACAATTGGAAAATGCACATGAATACTATTTCTTGAGTTGAATCGAACGTGACCTTGTATTTTGTAATAACAACAGGTATGTTTTAAGACTACGATTTATCATACAACGTACAATTGTTTAAATGTAATGTCTTTTTTATGAAGTGACAAATTGCAAAGCGAAAGTAAACGTTTTATTTTGCAAAGCGCATCAACATTATTAAAATAGGACCAATCCACATTTACAAAACTTAATGTATCAAATCTAAACATACTAACTGAAGACTTTATACCCGTATACATTACTTTAAAGGGGCCTTTTCACAGATTTTGGCATGTTATGAAGTTTGTCATTAAATGCTTTATATTGATAAATGTTAACATTGGGTCTAAAAAGCTCCAGTAAAAATTCAAGAAAAAAAAGAAAAAGAAAAAAAAAGATAACCGTCAGCAGGGCTCGAACCACTGACCCCTGGAGTCTTGAAGTAAAAACGACTTAGACCACTCGGCCATCCTTCCTGATACAATATTAGATGCAGTTTATACTTTATATAAGCAATCCTCGTAGTTTCACAAAATATAAAGACAACAACAGAATTCTCCAAATTATTAATTCGTTTCGCGTTGCGACGCTTGATAATTTTCAGCATTTTAAATCGTCAAAAGATGCATATAATGGCTATTTTAGAGCATGGTAAATGTTTAGTATTACCGTGTCCTCACAAATATCATAACTAAAACGAAATTTTGCGAATCTGAAACAACTTTTTTGTTTGCGTTTCCTGTAGGCAAATCTGCATTTAATAACAATATTCCTGTGTCTTACATTTAGAACATGGAAAATGCGGAAACAAATCATGGTTACACATTGAGTTTTTGACGATGCTGCGAAGCAATCGTCTAAGTTATCATACCATGAAAAAAATCTTCACAATGGCAACCTATGTAAAAGACCGAGCCAGTTCGATTGAGATGGCTCGATTTTTCTAATCGGCATACCTCGCTGATTATCATTGATAAAGGAAAAGGAAGCTTAGCTATAAATAGGACAGCATATTCTGGGAAAAAGATTTAATAATAGTTTGAAAACGTTAATTTTAAATCAGTTATATTCAATTCATTATATGTTTATAGATCAATGAAACAACTGTGCATTTTCTGTATTGTATTTGACATTTGTCGTGATTCTGTAAATAAATTGCGAATGAAACGTGTATAATTAACGTTAAACGCGATCATGAGTGTAAAGAAAACGAATTATTTCGAACCTGACATTTGTAAACGTTAAAGCGAGCATGGTATATAAACAGCATAATAGCGGTGCGACATATATGAAACTCGTTCTTATGCGTGCTCTCTCATTTTGCATATTTAATAAACTTTTCAAACAGAAATTAAAGAGCCACATCAGTGCACACACTATGTTTGACAATTCATTCGTTTGTTGGATATTGTTTTCTGTTTTAAACACATATTAGGTCATATCGCGGAGATTTAGTTAACCTTACCATGTGTCCATGGGCGAACTCACGTATTCAAGTCGTATTCGACTATGTGCTCAAACCTACTTTCGGGAATCATCATGAAATTATTGCCGTACTTAACGAACAAACATGCCCAAGCTTATTGAATTAGAGAAAAAACAAAAATCAAAAGAGAAAAATTATATGTTCATGCACATGGGCATGTGAAATCACGTCCGTACACATTACATCATTAACTTAGCAAAGGAAACAACGAAATATAAAGTTTGGTATGATATACATGTGATATTAAAGAGCATGGTTCAATTAAAGAGCATGTCAAGTTTTGAATATATCTGCTACATAACGTAATGTTATAACCCACAAACATTTTACAGAAAATACACGTCGAAAATCTTTTTAAAGATATTTCTTGTTATATTTGATCGAGAATGTAACCCGCCTCCCAGTTTCGCTGAATGGGTCAAGTTCCCCACGGGTACTACTTCCCCGTACCCCCCAAAAAAAAAAATCGTTCCCAATTTTTTCGTAGCCAATTTGTTTTTCGTACCCAAATTCTTTAAGTACCCAATTTTTTTCGTACCCAATTTTTTATCGTACCCAATTTTTTTTCGTAACCAAATTTTTTATTCGTTCCCAATTTTTTTTTGGCATAATTTGTGTACCCAAAATTTTCGTACCCATTTTTTTTCGTAGCCATAATTTTCGTACCCACATACACAATTATGGTGATGTAGATAAACTTAAATTGATGCTTTTATATCCATCCTCTTCAAATGCATCGTCACACCAGTACTGTCAGTACTTTGATTTTAGCAAAGACCTACGGTATACATCAGAAATATACGGTAAGATACATGCACGAGATTATGAAATGATTAACAATGTACACAATTACTTTGCGTGTATCGAGAGTTGACTCAGCTGTGTTTTAATGAGCCTCGTTCTGGCGAAATTGGGCATACCGGTAATGTATGTGTCGTCCCAGATAAGCATATGCAATTTGCATATTCCGCTTTGATGTTATTTTAGCGAACATCCAGGTCATGCGGAAAGTGTCGTGCCTGATAAGCTTTTCCCAAATCGCGACTCAAATGTTATTACCAGTAAGGCGGAAGCTAGAATAAAATGATGTCAGCATGATGTTGTTTTTTTTCCGTCGAAACTTTCAACACGTTATCGATTGACCTATTCAGATCTTGAACTGTTCTTAAAGTGGAAAACTGGGCTCAATGCATGTTCGTAAAGTGTCGAAGATTAGCATGTGCAGTTCGAACATGAATTAAGCCCAGTTTTCCCAAAACGCGCCTCTCATGTTATCACCAATAAGGCGGAAGCTATATTAAATTGCTCAAAATGCTGTTGGGTTATATCCGACCAACCTTTTAATAAGTCATTGATTTACCTATTTAGATATTTTACTGTTTTCAAAGATCGTTTCCGGCTTGATATAGACACGAATTTACAGAAAGTATGTAATGTTTGAAGTGCAATAGGTTACCAATATTTGTAAATGTCTCTGTAGTTCCCATTAGGGTGACCTAGTGTTTGTCATCTTATTATGAAAAACATTGCAATTTCAGTTGCATTAACACGATGTTAATGTTTATATACTATTGATTTTCTTGTGATTGATTATCTTAAAGTCTCATATTCGGCATGCTTTGTAATCGTCTAAAAACCCAATGCTTTAAATGTATCGTTCCCGGGTGGTGGCACCAGCATTGATCATGCCTTGTAATCGTCTAAAGAACCTAATGCTTTAAATGTATCGTTCCCGGGTGGTGGCACCAGCATTGATCATGTTTTTGTTTAATACTGTTTGTTATGAATTCGTTATATAGTGTAAACGCTTGCGGATGATTACAGCAATTTATCTCCTGATAATCGTTATGGAGTGACATTATTCTTATATTGGAAAAATGAAAATCGTATTCAAACTATTTTTGTTCTGCTCTATATATCTTAAGTAAGTCAGTTTAAATAAGAATATGCATTGAAATAAAACATTAAAAGCGCTCGATTTCTGTTTCAAAACAGATTTAACTGGAAAACACTAAGCAACACATTTTAGCAATAAATATGTTGTTTTGTTTACAATTTGAACACAACTTCAATATATTACATAACGATATCTGTTTACAAATCTATGTCACAACGTTTAAGATGCACGTATTCAAACACCCCATTATTTAAAGCACTAGCAGCCGACAACCTCCGTTTAAGAATGACGACTTACAGAAATATTCAAATATTCAAATTTATATAATAAAATTAACTTCGTGTAAACGCTCAACCACATATATTCTGGATCGTTAGTGTAAACTTACCGATATGACATATAATCAACATAAATAAATGACCAAACACATCCAATAAAATCCCATGTTAATATTATTCTTTTTAATTCTCGATAATTACCCACATCGTCTCGGACAATCTAAATTTAATTAAAAGCATATTATTACAAAACAAATATCACATCAAAATATATATTGAGTCGAATTCGAAACGGGACATACCAAGGCAATAAAAAGAGGGATAGTAAATGGATACTCTGATACACAACTTAGATTACTGATTGCTTATGATTCAACTGATTCTCAATGTAATATTTTCAGTTGATAGCTAATTTTTGTGAAAGTTTTAAATCCGTTTATTGTTTATCGTTTATCTCAATACTCGATTCGATCCAGCTATCCTTATTCGTCAACATTAATTAATTTAGTGTTGTTGTTTTTTTCAAATTCGTTCCAGTTTAAATTTGTCGCTAAATAATCCAAGTATGTGTTGCCGCGCATTCAATAATTGATTAAATAAATAAACTGATTACGTCACGAATATTAATTGGCACACCTACATTCATTTCTACTGAGCGGCCACATTTGCTGTAAACTCCTAAAAGAGATTTGCCTGGTGTTGAGCAACCGCCTTCAGGTGCGTTTTCTTTAAATTATTCTGTACTGGAGCATAACATAAGAGTACACGACGTCATTAACCCATTTATGCCTAGAGGACTCTCCCATCGTTCTAAATTGGATAAATTTATTTCCAAAATTAGGGATGTCTAGTATATTTATTTCTATATTTAGAATATTTCTTACAGAAATTCCTTTAAGCAAACAGCGCAGACCCTGATGAGACCCCGCATCATGCGGCGTCTCATCTGGGTCTATGCTGTTTGTCAAGGCCTTTTTTCTAGACGCTAGACATAAATGGGTTAAGACTTACACACACCGACGTATCAAGCTATTCACAACACGTGTATCATTGTGAAAAAAATACTTATTTTTAGCCCAATTGTATTGACGACATTTATATTACAATTGAGTATACGCTATAAATGCATTTTCTGAACATCGCGTGTCAAATGATGGATTGATTAATTTAAATTCAATAATTATGTATGCGGCACATTTTAAACAATCGTAGTAAAATTCATCAGTTAAAAGAGGTACCCAATATGTACATGTCTTCTTAGTGTCGAGGTTATGGACGAGTGTTAGAAACTGGGCTGGGTATTCCCATTAAGGTTTGAATCCACAATCGGATTGTGATTTTTTTATAATTATTTTAATACATTATTGTATGCATTATTATGTCCCCCAGTCTATACTGGGGGCATATTTTTTTCGTCCTGTCTGTTTGTTGGTTTGTTTGCGTCAAACTTTAACATTTGTCATAACTTTTGCATTATTGAAGAAAGCAATTTAATATTTGGCATGCATGTGTATCTCATGGAGCTGCATATTTTGAGTGGTCAAAGGTCAAAGTCATCCTTCAATGTCAAAGGTCAAATATATGGGGGGGGGGGACATAGTGTTTCACAAATACATCTTGTTTCTACTGACAATAATTTGAAGCAATGTTAAACAAAAAGGCATATTGTATGCCTTCGTTATTTCAGAAAAACATATCAACATTAAAGCATACCACAATCATACTTATACATAGAAATTATATTTCAGCCTCGCTCTGTGAAAAGGGGGTTTAATGCTTGTGCGTACAGTGTTGTACCAGATTATACAGTGCAGTCCGCATAGGCTGATCAGGGACGACACTTTCCGTCTAAACTGGGTTTTCGTTTAGAAGAGACTTTCTTTAAACGAAAAATATCGAAAAGGGGAAGTGTCGTCACTAATTTGCATGTGCGGACTGCACCAGCTAATCTGGGACCACCCTTTTAAGAATGGAATTAAATTTCAATCACAAGCACACAACCGGAATATCATATGACTGTTTTAATTCCGAAATTCATCCACATTTGGTTTTATCGATTTCGTCAGTGAAGCATTGTAACGGAGAACTATTTCTTCATTTTGGGAATGGGCATACACTTCCTTTTCTAGGAATAATATATAGACAACACTAAAACGGTGAAGACATTTTCTAAGACAACTTGAAGCGTAGGGAAAACTGCATCAATAAAAAATTCTAGGGAAAAGGATCCTATATCAGACCATTCAAAAGAAAAAAAATGTGTATGGTCTAATTATTTTGGTTTCATCATTTCCATTTAATATACTACACCATGTCTCCGTAGCCGTTCCAGCGTTACAGTATTATACGGAAGTTTCGGCAGGGTAGTACACACATCTTATTATGGTATTCTATATTTGCTGAGGATGTACAAACAACATAAATAGATACGTATGTCCAGTACGAAACAAATACTAATGTATACAAACAAAAAATATGCCCCGTTTGGGGCTCGAACTTACGCCAGTAGAAAACACCCTGTTATCCCTTTTTTGCAGACGAGTCCAATATTAAAAAGAAAATACAAACGCCAGTGTAAGAACTTCAACATAAATAGGTCATAGTCATTATTAATTTCTAAAAATAAAACCAGCGCAGATATGTCAACTGTGGTGAACGCGATTTGCGCAATTTTCTGTTTTACCAGATATGTTGAATACAATTTTGTAAATTTGCCATTTTTTGTAAGGTGATTGTTGATTGGATTTGTTTTTGAAAATCACACGCAAACCGACACATGTGATAAATCAGGTATTTATGATTACAACTTTGAAGTTTAAACTTCTAGGACTCGTTATGTAGCTGTTCTTTATTTCGAATGAATACGTTTACTTAAAGGGATCTTTTCACGTTTTGGTAAATTGACAAAATTGAAAAAAAGTTGTTTCAGATTCGCAAATTTTCATTTTAGTTATGATATTTGTGAGTAAATAGAAATACTGAACATTTACTATGGTCTAATATAGCCATTATATGCATCTTTTGACGATTTAAAAACCTGAAAATTATAAAGCGTTGCAACGCGAAACGATTGAAGAATTTTGAGAGTTCTGTTATCGTTTAATTTTGTGAAACTACGAAGATTGCTTATATAAAGTCTAAAATACGTGACACGTACATACTTGGCAGAATGGCCTAGCGGTCTAATTGGTTTTTACTCCAGGACTCCGGGTGTCACTGGTTCGAGCCCTGCTGCGGGCTACTTTTCTTTCCTGTTTTTAAATGTTATTCTTGATTTTTTTACTGGAGCTTTTTAGATCCAATGTTTATATTTATCAATATAAAGCATTTAATGACAAACTTCAAAACCTGCCAAAATCTGTGAAAAGGCCCCTTTAATGTCTGGCTTAAACAGTGATTAACTCAATGTGAGATCATATAAATACATCATGTGAAACACGAAATAATCTGGACCTTTGCGCGTTCATCTTTAACTCTGTGTTGCTTTAATTTAGTGTTTCTTTTAAATGCATTGCTTAAATAGTGAACAAAACAATCTTATTTAACAATGCGCTAGTGTATACAATAAAACGGAAATTTAACTGCTAGCATTGATTTCATCGATTAAGTCATTCATGGTCGTAAGGATTTAAATAACTCGACCCTCATATCTTAAACGTTAAAAGCTATTATATAAATTCGTTTTAATGACACTTTCATTACTTAGCAGTGTAATTATCATCAGAGCAACAGACAACTTTCTTAAGTTTGAAAGTAATATCTCAAGCACAGGAGGAAAGACCTTATTATTATTATTTTTATGTATATATATATATATATATATATATATATATATATATATATATATATATATATATATATATATATATATATATATATATGCTATAATAGAAACTATTATAGCATATATATAATAAAAATACTATGGGCTTCCCTCCTGTGATCTCAAGCCCTTCCGAGGAATCCAGATATGATACAGAAAACGCCTAAAATGTGTCAATTTAGCTAAATTAAACATATATGTCGAACTCCGATATTTATGACAAATTTCAAGCTTGACATGTGGGTCCAATTTAATATGGCAAATACGTGGTTTAAATAACTATGAAATATCTTATGCCTTAGAACTAAAGAACCAAAAACATTTACGTACACTGTATGCTGAAGTTGACAATTACGCCGGGACGTTAAACTAGCCTGTCGTTTTATGCGAAGTCTGCCTAACAGCAGTTTATTCTTTATTATCTGTATTATAATCTTTTGCCTTAAACCAACTTTTTAAGTACGCATAGTTAAGTGGTGTGTTTATTTTTAGACACTGGCAAACACAGAAGGTTATTTCCCTATCTTTTCTTGCAATTGAATGTGAATTTTTCATTTGAAGTTGAGAAAACAACAATCATTTTCCGGTTGCTCTTATGCTATAATCTACGATGAATTCATGCAATTTTTTAAGAAAATCGAGAGAAAGTGAAAGTAATTTATTTGAAGTTTTGTGTTACCACTACAGCACCCGATTGTATAAACGCTGGTTTAAGTTACCGCTCGGTAACATTCAAACCTTGGTAAGTTTGCGGTTATTTAGGTATAGTAACCTTCAAGGTAACTCGATTGTATAAACACGATATACCGCAAAGTAACCTAACCGCGCATAGTGGAATTTAACCACCGGTAACTTTAACCAAAACATTTCCACTAGGGCTGTCACGATTCACCGGTATATTGGTATATCGCGGTGCATGTCGTGAAAAAAATCGCACCGCGGTACGGCGTTGCCGCACCGGTTTTTTTAATATTATTATATTAGCACAGATATAAATACATTACATAATTATTTTGATATAGATATCGTTTTGAAAACTGTAGAAGCAATTCAAAAGGGCTAAATAAATAATCCGTTAATATCCAGGTCAAGCAAGCGCTTCCACTGGTAGATGTTTAAAGTTCACCTGCCGCGGTTTTAAAAACCCGTAAAACACCTTTATTTATCGAATTTAGTGCATATCTAAACTATTTCGCTCCTCACTTCATTTCAAATACGGTGTTATTAGCGAGAACGAATAGAACAAAGTCGCGATTTTTCACACATTCCGATGTTCTCGCCATTTTCATTCAAACCGGAAGTGACGTAACAGGCACTCAATAACGACTCAATTACGAGCCGGCATAATAAATGGCTTCGGATGTATTATATCTTGCAACTTTAGATAAAAAATGTTGAAAAATGGAAGATGATAGCGATTACGATGAGTTTTCCGTTCAACCGTATATGTTTGAGCCAGAATTTAGTGACAGTCAATCAGATTTTTCTGATTCTGACTCGGACAGCGAGGAAAATTTTGCCGATGCCCAAGACGACCATCGTGTTGGGAATACGGATTGGTAAATATATAATTTTGTTACATGCAGGTGTCGGCAAAAATAAAAAAATTCTTTGATTGTTATTCTACAGTACAAGCTTGTTGAATATGACTAGGTTGTATGGTCTAATTATTATAATTAGAACGGATACTTGAACCTGTTCTGATTAGGAAGGAATGTCTGTATTGCAATTCGACGTATTTCTTTTATTTTCAGGTGTGCATGTTCATGTTGCACACCATATCGTGTGCAGATTGAGTGCAAATGCTGCACAGAATACCCAGAGCTGATGGAAAGGATGGACGAGGCAGGGGTAAAGTGCATAACTGAGCACACTGGCTTCATAGCTAACTGTCTACATCAAGATGTCATTGATGTTTCGTTTTATGAGTTCCTTGATGTAAATGGTCCCATCGGTGATGAAGAACCAATACATGAGTAAGTTGTCATTAATTATTAAAAATGTTTATGAAACCAGGACAGATTGTTTGTAAAGAAAATACACTGTAGACATTAAATAACACAATGTTTTGTGTGAACTTGTCATTTGTATTTCATACTGTAAATATGTTTTGATACAAATAATAAAACAAGCAAATTCGTTGAATTGATATCCCCCGCCTATATACTTCTGGGCACAAAAGTGCTTTATTTGACACTAAAAAAGCATTTTTTTGAAGATACAAAGGGCCATAACTCTGTTATTATCAGATGGTGTACAATGCCATTTGGCGTGCATTAACCTATTATCAATATATGTACTCATACCAAGTTTCAATGAAATCCGCAAAAGCACTTCCAAGATATGGCTCCGGACACAAAAGTGACGGACAGACGGGCAGCCGGACAACGCCAAACAATATCCCTCCGCCTCTGGCGGGGGATATATACTCGTACCAAGTTTCAAGGAAATCTGCCAAAGCACTTCCAAGATATAGCTCCGGACACAAAAGTGCATACAGTAAAAAGCATTTTTTCAAGATACAAAGAGCCATAACTCTGTTTTTAACAGATGGTATACAATGCCATTTGGCGTGCATCATCCTCTAATGCATATATATACTCATACCAAGTTTCAATGAAATCCACCAAAGCACTTCCAAGATATGGCTCCGGAAACAAAAGTGCCTAAAGTAAAAAGCATTTTTCAAGATACAAAGGGCCATAACTCTGTTTTTAACAGATGGTGTACAATGCCATTTGGCGTGCATCATCCTCTTATGCATATATATACTCATACCAAGTTTCAATGAAATCCGCCAAAGCACTTCCAAGATATGGCTCCGGACACAAAAGTGCCGGCCGGACGGACAACGCCAAAACAATATCCCTCCGCCTCTGGCGGTGGATAAATAACATAAAAAAGACAACAATTTTAATCAACATTAAAATACGCGGGTATACAAGATGACTGGGTTATCTAATTGTAAAATGAAGTATCAATTTGCTATACAATGATTTTTGGTTACTTACAAATGCCAGTTCATTATTATTTTTCAACATTTGAAATAAAAATATAAATACAAGCTGTTTAATTTTTTAAAAAGTACACTATAATAACAACCTGCTACAACATGATGTGAAGTTGCTTACAAAATCTGATTTCTGACATATTTTCAGTAAAATATTATTATATAATATTATATTCAAGCTGAATAAGTTTGTTAAACTGTAAACTTAAGTAAGAATCTGCCACAGCATGGCTTGTGTAATTGTCAAGTTGAAAAGTACCTTTGTTTTACTAAACATACTAATATTTATCATAATGGTATCCTTATACATTTATAACTTCAGAGTATACAGATTCATTGCATATAGAAGACTGGCTCGTTGGATTTGGCACCGTCTGAGCAAGAAGGACCGACAACCTCTTCCGTCATGCACTGTGGCAGCCAGAGATTTCCGTCCGACTCATACATTGGATTTTGCTTCGCCAGGGATGGAAACTAACGTTTTACAGTTAGTTGCCCACATGGACAACCATCTATAGTTTTTTGGTTTCCCATCGTAAGCCTCAACGCGCCCAGTACTATGTACATGTAGTGTAATGTGTAACCAATACTTTCTTTAAAAGTAATAGATAACTATACAACAAAACGGGCAACCACTAATTTCCATCCCTGTTCGCTAATTAAATCGCGAACGATGGTTCTGCACAGCCTCTGACTTCAGGATTCTGTTTGCAGATGAAGACAGGGGTGGCGGTGAAAACAGAATGTTGCCAGAGGCAGCACTTGCATTGGCATCGCTCTTGTACTCCTCTTTCATCCTAAGCAGCTCTGCCATTAGTTCATCAACATAGTCTTAAAGTTATATTAAAATAAATTATAATTATTGATAAAGGACAAGGGACGTTAAGGGTCGTTATTTGCCTTTATCCAAATTATTTTCAATCTACTATGAACATAAAGTGCAGAGAGTCATCTTTTCAAAATATCCTCAATGCATGTATTTGTTCAAAAGACGTTATCTCCAGCCCGAGACAAAGATGCCCACTATTTTCCAATTTTGACGTCGTTTAACGTTGCTTTTTACGGCAACGTCACAACTACGAATTGTATCGACGCAGATTGCCGCGCTTATTATTCAATCAGCATTAAAAATTTGGTGATCCACAATGTGAGAAATGATTTAATTCATGTTCATAAATCAAAGTAACATATTACATGTCATATGATATTATTATTTCTTCATATCGCTAAATGTTTTACGCAAAATAATCACACATTGTTTATAACATTTTTTTAAATCGCATCATCATAATAAAACTAGAACATTCTTATAAGTAACAACGAAAATATTAATAAAACAACAACAAATACGGTGTAATATCATGACCTATTGTAATAACATATTCCGTATGCACATCCTGATCGCGTAACCTTGTACATATAGAGAATATTATGTGAGTTTTGGATAAATATCAAGTTTATCATGCGAGGCTTAGAACCGATGTAGCGCGAGGCATGCCGAGCGCTAACATAGTTCGTGCCGAGCATGATAAACTTGATATTTATCCAAAAATAACATAATATTCTATTTATCCTATTATTTCCTCACAATTTTCCATTAATAATTGTCAAATATGGCTTTTTTGACGTTTTAGTTTTTCCGTAGTTGACAAATCACATTCTCCAATTTTTGGAAAAACCCAAATCTGATTTAAATATAGCGATAGTATGAAGCTTATGTTTATACAATCGTTGTTATACTAACGATTTTCATCTGGTAAATGTTCACATTCTTCCAATAATGACATTTTTTTCTATCATGCCATCCACACATTATTCTGCCCATTGATATTTGTCACCAAAAAAACAAAAAAATAAAACCAGTCAATTTTATAAACATGTCAGTTACACGACTTTCAACAATCAGTATAAAATATTTTCAATGTTGCAAATTGTAATATTGCTTACATTCACATCTTTAAACAAGAGATGTGTTTGTCAGAAACACAACGCCCTCTACTGCGCACTTGACGCCTATTAATGCATTTAACCCCTTTTTCTCAGAGAAATCATTCAGCACACATTTTATAGACTTGTTTTGTCTTAATCAGATGTAAATGAACACACATTTTATAGACTTGTTTTGTCTTAATCAGATGTAAATGAACACACATTTTATAGACTTGTTTTGTCTTTATCAGATGTAAATGAACACACATTTTTAAGACTTGTTTTGTCTTTATTAGATGTAAATGAACACACATTTTTAAGACTTGTTTTGTCTATGTCTCAGAGCGCGTCTTAATATTTAATATGACACGTTAGCAGCATCTGAAATGTCTGCAGCCCAATTTCTCGGACCATCTGACGGTTGATCAGTTTGGTGTCGCCTGAAACAAAGGTACCACAGCGCACTTGTAACGTGCGCACATGTTCCAACTACACGTGCTCCCACTGGGCAGCTGCAAAACCATGCGTCGACTGACCCCTCCTTAAAACGTATGTAAGACCGGTATTGCTTTCGGGACACATGCCGACTTTGGAACTTCAAGCACAGCAAACTCCTATTGTGCACATAACCGTGAATTGAGTATATTCCGTCACTTGACATGTGCTCTTGTGTATAAGAAGCCGCCAGCTTAACTGTGTATACACCAAAGATTAGACATCTAAGTTCATCCTCGGTCATTATTGGACAGTTTATGTCTAGTTCGTCCATCGGTTTCCACGATGCCTTGGTTATTTTTTCTATGTCGTTGTCAGAGATGAATTGTTGTAAATCGTTGTTCTGCCCTGACAAATACAACATTCTCTCTGCAACTATTTTGTCTTGATCGGAGTCCCCGCTACTTAGAGCCGGTCTGAAGCGGTTGCAGATTGCTCCAACAATTCGCACATAGTCACCTTAAATAAATATCATATATATAACAGGAATCTCATTACATAAATATACACATTATTATTAGGACATTTTAAATAATGTTAATACATATGTGTAGGCTTGTATTAAGTGTATATAACGTGACGGTTTCACTCTGTTTACTCCATGTACGTTTTAACGCAAGTATGTGTTATCTATTTTGTGAAATGATTATGAATGTTACATAAAATATTTTACCAATAAATGGCACTTGGGTGTTTGGCATTGTCCTAGCTAAATATGTCCATGTCTTGAGTCTGCCATTGGTTGACTCGACAACCCATCGTATCTGTTTAAACAATACACTTATACACTTAGACCGTTGAAACGATAGTTATTTTAACCGTGCTATTAAATAATCAAATGATTGGCGAATTATCGGTTAAGCGAGTAAGTTTGAACACAGTATATAATTATTCACAAAAAGGTATAAATACATCTCAATATATTACATTTATATTGTGATCTAATCATAAATCAAGTACATGTGCGCGGAGATTTACCTTCGTCACAAGCCTCGACTTGTTAGACTCTTCGCTTGTGTGCTGTGTAGACCCCTTTCGCATAAAAGATGGCATCTGCATAGTTACACCAAGTTCTTCGAGAACAGTCGACGCATCTCGGAAACCTCTGTCAACTACGACCACATCACCTTCCTGAATCCAGCTCTGAAACGTTTTGTTTACGGCATGAATGTACTCATATTTTCGTATTGACTATAATTTGTATTAGTATGATTATCGTACTCATCCATTATCATCATCATTATCCCGATTATCACCATTATCATCATCTACATCATAATAATGAATACCACCACCATCATCGTAATCAATATTATCATCGTCATCATTATCATCATCATGCGAATCATTATCGACCTTATCGACATCATCAACAAAATCATGCTCATGATCATAATCATCACCATGATCATGATATCATCATCATCATCATCATCATCAAGTTGGTTTCCTACATTTTGTTTTGTTTAAAAAAAAAAGTTATATGACATGTTTGAATGTAACCAAACCTTAAAATCCTCAGTATTTTGATTGATGATGTGTTTCAGTATATTTGCATCTGAGTTTTTGCTATCCGCCAAGTACGGTCCCAAAATAGATATAATGTAGCCAGTGGTGGACACAACAATCATTGGCTTGACAAGTGGCCTATGCTTGTGCATGGAGTACGACCGACGTGCGAAAGAAAAGTTTGAACTTTTTTGTATATATATATATGTTCCATCTAAAACAATTATTGATTTATTTTGGTCAGATGCAGCGAACAATTCTTGCGCTAGAGGTCGTGTATGGGTCGTTTTTATCTCCTCTCTGGAAACATGTTTAAATCCCATATTCTTTGGCACGAACGATTTCATCAAAGATTTTCTTGACGATTTCAACGCACGCCGAATCTGTAATATAAACACATTATTTATAAAGCCCACTTTCTTTTAATTTCCATAAGAGTGTTGCTTTTTTGTAAACTGCTTTAAAGATTTTTTACCTCTTGAAATATATCCTGTTAAAATAAATAGAACGATTTTCATTTTCGGTTATAGTAAGCAATATTTCAATTATGAATGCTATTACATACATAATTGCATTAAGAAAATGTTGAAAACTGATGAATGTTTACCATCATATTCATCGTCTAAAAAGACTGAAAAGTTACTTTTCTTCCACGATATATTGTGAAAGAGAAATTTAAAAATTGAAATTAAGTTTACCAGTATCAACATTCAATCTATGGATACATTTGGTAAATCATATCACAGTCGCCTTGGCATTTAAATAGGTTGTATTATCCGAACCACATAATACCTGCGCAATCGTCATGTTGAACAAAGTGCTGAGCAGCGCATTCCCTAAACTAGTTCTTAGTTTGACTAGGAGCAATGCGATGCATGTTCGAATGGACCTGGTCTTTGTTGTCCGTATGTCGTCTACATCACCGATAAGAGTTGAGAATTGGTCTTTCGTCAACCCTGATATATATATTCATATATGTTATTTACACTATAATATCATTGATTACATAAACTCATAAAACAATTATTAAAATTATTAAAAATATTCATGACCTGTGTGTATACATGTATATAAGATAAGGACAGTAGATCTTTCATTCCTCATCAGCGTGATTATGCAATTCAAATTAGGATGCGTACCAGTAAGATTCCAATAATCAGCATCCGTCATTGTGGATGGGTCGTCAAAATCGATGCAAGATTTTTGACGTTGTGTCGCACTTTGCCGTAGCGAGTTAATTAAACTGCTTATCTGTTCAGGTTCCATGTATGTTGTGGATCTAATTTTTCCTTGAATATCAGCAGAAAGGGTCTCTGGTGTAAACTTGCCCCCACTCATGTGAGTGTTACAACATCGCGAATTCTTCTTCAACAAAATGTTTTTGTTGATGAACTGTTGCATTATCGCCTTGCCCGGTATGGTTACAAACCCTTCGGACCGAGCGCCCTTCCTGTTACATATAGGACATATAGTATGGCTGAACCCAGCTGATTTAATGTTTAATTGAAACGGCGATTTCTTGTCAGACGGTTCCTGTTGTGGATTTTTCTTTGGGGATGCACTTAATCTTGCCGCCGCCGATTCTGCTGTATACTTAAGACGGCAAGAATTATGAACAACGTCTTTCTCTGTAACTTCGTCTGTCAATAGCATATGCTTTCTCAAGTACTTTATAAGTTGTTTATTGCCATCTGTTTTTAATTTCCTCCTTTCTTTTGGGCCCACACGTTTGGTGCATATAGCACACGCATAAGATTTAGACATCCTAAATTAAAAATAAATGAAAGTATTTGTTTATAAGTCGACATAAAATTCTGAAATTAAAATACCACATAAAAAGTATTACAGTTACGATCGTAGCAGAATTCGAGCCCCTGAACTGTTCACGCATAATTAACTCGTATGGCAAGCGGTTCGACGCATAATCCCAAGAAACTAGGTTTCTCATGAGAACCTAGGTTCTCAGAATGAGAACCTAGGTTCTCAGAATGAGAACCTAGGTTCTCATGAGAACCTAGGTTTTCAAATGAGAACCTAGGTTCTCATGAGAACCTAGGTTTTCAAATGAGAACCTAGGTTCTTTTGAAAACCTAGGATACCAAACGAGAACTTAAGTTCTATGTGTCTGTGAGAACCTAGGTTCTCATGAAAAACCTAGTTTCTCATGAGAACCTAGGTTCTCAAGCGTAAACCAAGGTTTTCAAATGAGAACCTAGGTTCTCATGAGAAACCTAGGTTCTCATGAGAACCTAGGTTTTCATGAGAACCTAGGTTCTCATGAGAAACCTGGTTTCTTGGGATTTCATAAACCTTGGTTCTCATGAGAACCTAAGTTCTCATGAGAACCTAGGTTCTCGTGAGAAACCTGGTTTCTTGGGATTTCAATAACCTAGGTTCTCATGAGAACCTAGGTTTTCAGAGAACCTAGGTTCTCCGAGAAACCTAGTTTCTTGGGATTATGCGTCGAACCGCGTGCCATAATTAACCTCCAGTTGTCTCCCATTGCTTGGTACACGCTGGCGGCATATGTGTAAAATGAATAGAAATAGGCGTGAAACCGTGAATGTTTCTCCCCAAGAGCATTTTCTGAACAATGTTCAGACAATGCTCAGTAATATTCTACGAAACTTATCTGTTGAATATTTGTGACAACAGGCATTAGCCGTCGGTGACCTCTTCTTGTTCATGTTTCCGTGCATGGGTGTTCTTGAGGAATGAAATTAGTAAAGTAATCGGTCGACATTGGTCTGAACACGTTAATAAAAAATTGAACTGTTTATGAAATACATCTTTAATTGTAAATATTATTTTGAGACTAAAAATTCAGATCAATCGTTACATAATACATTGTTACAGCATTGAATGAGTTTCAAATATTCAGTTCCCTTGTTCGGGCCTCAAACGACTGTACGGCACAGTTTTCTATTTTAAGTATGTCTGTGACCTACATGTAGGAAGCAATCATTATGGTATAAAGTTTTATCTCTATTGATTATGTGTAATAATGTATTATTCAATCGTAAGATATCGGCAACATTGCAAGAAAAACTTATGCGCTAAAGACTTTGCAAACATATTTCAATAACTTGAGATATCTGCAAAAATAAAGTTCTTAACGGCGTGTTTTCATTCTGTCCAGCCCGTGTGTAATCATATGTGAACCCCATTGATCCTGCGCCCTGAATAATGTGTCCCGTATTCCAAACGAGCAAGTTTACGCCGTTCGACGCGTAATTCTGAAAACCTAGGGATCTGAAAACCTAGGTTCTCAGAGAACCTAGGTTCTCATGGAACCTAGGTTCTCTGAGAACCTAGGTTCTAGAGAACCTAGGTTCTCAGAGAACCTAGGTTTTCAGAGAACCTAGGTTCTCAGAGAACCTAGGTTTTCAAAGAACCTAGGTTCTCATGAGAACCTAGGTTCTATGAGAACCTTGGTTCTCATAATGAGAACCTAGGTTCTCAAGAGAACCTAGGTTCTCTGAAAACCTAGGTTCTCAGAGAACCTAGGTTCTCAGAGAACCTATGGTTCCCAAATGAAAACCACGGATATGGCAAGCAGTTAGACGCATAATCCCAAGAAACTAGGTTTCTCATGAGAACCTAGGTTCTCATTCTGAGAACCTAGGTTCTCATGAAAACCTAGGTTTTCAAATGAGAACCTAGGTTCTCATGAGAACCTAGGTTTTCCAATAAGAACCTAGGTTCTCATGAAAACCTAGGTTCTCATTTGAAAACTTGGGTTCTTGACGCCATGTGCAATCTTCAAGCGAGAACCTAGGTTCTCATTCTGAGAACCTAGGTTCTCATTTTGAGAACCTAGGTTCTCATGAGAAACCTAGTTTCTTGGGATTATGCGTCGAACCGCTTGCCATAAACTCGATGACGTAATAAAAACATCGTCATCAATACTGAGAACAAATATCGAGTTGAAGTGACGTAATTTAACTTGTCGGTTTTCGTCATAACTTTTAATTTTACAACGATATATAAGCTTCATTCGTGTTTTATAACCGATTTGATGAAATTTAAATTAAAAGCATTTTTATTTGGCTATTTAATAATGCAACTGGATGATAAATAAACTGAATGTTGAAGCTACTGTAGTCTATACATTCCTAATACGCTGGTCTCAATTTTGTATCTGTGTAAATAAGATGGAATTATTGTGACCAGTTAATTTACTTCAACATTTAAACAAGTAGCAATTTATGTGATGGACTTTTAAGTTGGACAACTATGGATTACGGATAACCATAGAAAGGTATGTTTCTTAATACTCTCTGGTGTTCGTGTGAATTCATCTTTGAAGCTAAATACAAGAATGATTTTCGTGACTTATATTATATAACTGACTGAAAACATGTTTTATACAACATACCTGTCTGTTGATATATGATGATGAAACTTAACCTCACATATTTTGTTTAAATTACTTTTACTGTTCAGTTAAAATGATGCGAAGCAGACGCTGTATCTTCCATGTAGATTTATCCCGCTCGCTTGATAAGATTACTTCCCATAGGCCTAAATAAGTTAATGGAGTGGTCTCCCGTGAATTATACGAAACACTACCTTTTTTTAAGTTAAGATGTTAAAAAAGCAACTTGATTGCTTCCGCAATATTGCAAGGAAACAACCGTTCATGGTGATAAATTATTAACTGTTCAATCAAATGTCGATTAAGAAGAAAATACATGTATTTTTCACATACAGCGCACTCGTTAACCAAAAATAAAAAGATATCGATGAACAAATAACGAAAATGTATTGCATTTTTTTAAAGAATCAAGTTGGTTAACGTGTGCGCTGTTGTCATAAAATAGTGATAAACATTAAAAAATGCTCGAAATTCGCGTTATTCGAAGAAACGCGCGTGTTTGAAACGTTCAATGTGACGTCATCTATGCGAGGTACGATGCAATAACTATGAAAACGTAAAGCGCACGTCGTATTCTTCAAAATGTGATCTTAAATGGGTGCAATAATTAACTTTTACAAATATTTATATTTTTCAGGCAAATGACACGCCTTAACGTCCCTTGTCCTTGTTCCTTCTTATAAGAGAATAATAAACAATGAATGTTTTTTGTATTGTTGTCTTCAACCATGTATTACAGAAATCTATTGCTTTAAGAAACCAAACATTTTGATAAAAGATTGCATGTAAACTCATGTATTTATTTTGATATTTTAGATAATTTCACTATCTGTTCAGAAAAAGAGACTTGTATCAAGATTATTCTAAAAACTCAACAAGTTCAACATGCAAATACATTTAATGTTGTTTTACATTGAGAATAATCACCAGATTTTAGAATTATAATTTATAAATTTTGTTTCAACATATTGGACAAGTTCAGGTGATTTCTGTAAGCTGTAATGTATTTTTTTTATGTGCAAAAACAAAATTCTTCAACAAGATAATTCAATATTGCTATCTGTGGTTATTATTTATACAATAAAATTCATTATGAATATATTACCATAAGTGCAATTCTCTTTAACTGCTTTAACCACATGGTGTCCAGCCTTGTACTTAGGATAGGAGAGTCCTTTCCCTGTGGTTTGACAGTGAATCCCTTATGTTCTGTTGGCCGAAATACAACCATCTGAAATGATTAACATTTTGCATTTTTCAGAAAAACACAATGCTCCCTGCTGCGCCACTTTGAAGCATATATTTGACATTTGACCTTGAAGGATAGCCTTGACCTTGACCTTTCACCACTCAAATTGTGCAGCTCCGTAAGATACACATGCATGCCAATTATCAAGTTGCTATCTTCAATATTGCTAAAGTTATGACCAATTTTAAAGTTTTCGGACGGACTAACAGACTGACAGACGGACGAACTGATGGACAGTTCAAAAACTATATGCAACCCTTTGGGAGCATAAAAAAATAGAAAGTTTAGCCATGTATAGAAACAGAAAATAAAGAATAAAAACTATATCACAAGAATAGAGGATTTTTTTTGAAGCCAATGTAAATATGTAACTCCTATCACATTAAAAACAGGCTGTTTGGAAATAATTAAACACACTTATTAATAATTGACATTGTTTGGAGATTGTTAAACAAACTAATTATTAATTGACATTATTACAAACCTCAGATGTCTGTGATGATTGCGAATACACATTATCAAAATGTGATTCAGGATAACTGATCCGAACAGGCGACTGTTCACAAGACATTTCTTCACAGACTCTTCCACACATGATGAATATGGGTCCTACAAATAATTTTCATGTTACTTTTTATAAATTCAAACAGAATAATGACAGAATGACACAAATGTTTATATCACTTAATATAAGCCAAACTATGCTATTGAACTTTGAAATAATGTGAGTCGCACTCTGAGAAACTGGGCATAATGCAGGTGCGTAAAGTGTTGTCCCAGATTAGCCTGTGCAGTCCGCACAGACTAATCAGGGATGACACTTTCCGCTGGAATGGTATTTTTTGTTTAAAGGAAGTCCCTTCTTTCTGAAAATCTTGTTAAGACGGAAAGTGTTGTCCCTAATTAGCCTGTGCGGACTGCTAATATGGGACGACAGTCACACTTTACGCACAGGCATTATGCCTAGTTTTCGCAGAACGCGACAGATATATTGCAATCATTAGCCTTTGAGTGGTAGTGGGGATAGTCTGATCAGTTTCCTTTTTGGATTTTGAAATTGAAGGGTGCTAATTCTTAAAAGAGCTCTTCAGTGCACTAAGCCATATTATCTCATTTGCATATTTTTAATATAAAAGCATGTGTTTCATTATAATTACTAAGTAAATATTTCTAATAACATGATTGTTAATTGAAAACACAATTTCTATTATAAATAAAACTAGTTTCAGTTTGAACATTTATATTAATTTATTGATAAAAACAACTTCCTTTATAATCATATGATAAAATCCAAACAAGAGCATGGTGTAGGGCATAGTGAGACCTTGGGTGGACTTGGAACTGCACCCCTTGGTTAGCTAAGCTAGGGCACTGGTCTGATAGTAATACATTTTATGATTGTTTGTTGATTTAATTGGGCTAGGAATAATCTTTTATCTTGAAACCATACTGTGTTCTACCATAATCTTGTGATATATCCAAAGATAAGGCGCTATTCAACAACCAAATAGCCATAAACTCCATGACACAGTTCTGTATGGATTAATATACAACACTGGTAACTGGTGTGAATTTGACTGGTAACCATGGACATTCGTGAAACTTAAGAAACTAAGAAAGCAATCATGTGCTTTGTTATATTTAATTGAATCTAGAGAATATTATTTCAGAGAAATGCCAAGCTGTTCATTGTTTAAGAAATAATAAATTGTACAAATAATTACAGTCCATGCACAAAACCCTTCTCAATTTACATTTTTATCTGAATAATTCAATACAGCATGCTGAATGGTGTTAGTAAATACTATTAATATTTTTATTAATACTATTCAAATTTACTTTTACAATGTCTTTTAATCATCTGTGTAATAGACAGTACTTTTTTTATTTTGTTCAATAAATCAGTATAAGAAAGTTTACATAATTATTGTTTTACCAGCACTTGGATTCTCTCATAATTTTTTTATCTTATGGAAATGTAATTGAAATAAGCCCAATATTATTTTTATACTTTGAATATTTTTGGTGAGTTAGCTAGTCTTATTTATTTATCAAATGGAATGTTTTTGTCAGTTTTAAAGCTGTTCCACTGATTAACCTATTTTTCCTTATTAATAAGAGAAGTGTTTTAATTAATTGTTTGTCACTAAGCCATTAATTCATACATGCATACAAATATAAGAAAGTTTTGAAAAATATATATTAAAAGGTAAAATAATTAGGCATATCCATACTGGGCATAAGGCTGTACATGATCGAACCCATGTGTGCCCCAGCATTCCTTATAAACTGACTAGACTTTTAACTCTTTCAGTGCGGGAACCGAATTTTGAAGGCCTGCGCAAACAGTTTGGATCCAGATGAGACGCCACAGAACGTGGCGTCTCATCAGGATCCAAACTGTTTGCTGTTTTGATAGTATTCTTTGAAAAAAATCGAAGAAAATGCTAATTTTAGAAATTTAGCAGACAACATTTTAGCAGACGACAAATTTCCCAGCATGCAAAGGGTTAAAGTGTGGATGAAATTGGAATTATCATATAAGCAGCATTTTCCAGCTACTTGGTACAGAAAGATTTCCATTTTTTGCGGATGTGTTCTGAGTGGAAGGCTCATTATCCAGAAAAACCTAATCCATCCTGTATGTTGATCATCAACAGCTCTGACATTACTCAACAATATACAGGAAATGGCCTTGAGCTCAGGTCACCTAGCTGAGAAGGACACATATCAACCACTGCGCTTATAAGACCACCTTTATGTTATTGATTTAATATAATTTATTTAAATATAATGCATGGTTAATATTGTGAAGAAATACTTATAAGTTGTTTGCGGATTCAAATGTTTGACAAAACAATGTGTGAGAATACTATAGTCTAGAGGTCAAACAATATTTCTACAGTACAGCTTCCTCTCCTTTGTATTAGCCTGACCAGTATTTGAAATAAACATCAGAGACTATTGTGCATTATTTTCTAAACAGATGTCAACGCATTTTTTAAATGTCTTGAAATCATTTGTAATAATATGCTGACTAATCGGACTAACATTATTTAGCACTGTGAATATCAAAATAAACAAGCATAGATTAGTCATTAGAAACATAATTACCGGTTCCTTTTAGAATAGGCTCCTGGAATTTACTGCCTTTATCCATTTCTTACAAGTAACATCATCCTTCGCAAAACGGAAAAAAAACCTTCTTTCCCTTTTCCTCACGTTCTTTGCACCCGAAAGCAACACACTGAACCATATCGAATAACGATTGTCATGCAAAAAATACAGAGAAAGCACACGATTTCAATAAAACTTGTGTTAAAGAATTGTATTATGCTAACATGATAGATCTATTGTCAATAGTATTGAGTGTCAAATTTGACATTAAGCGCGATTTGTTCACGCTTCGATTCGTAATAACAATGGACGTGTATCCGAGTCATGCGCGTTGAGTGCCTGTGACGTCACAACCAAAGTAGGTGGCGGAAATACCCGGGCGGTTTACGGAAAACAAAAACATCGTTTTTTAGTATCGCAATATTGTTTGCCATAGCTCTTGATGATTCCACTCGTTTTAGAATATACATATTTATAAAAATGCATTTTTCGTTATAAAATCGACAGTTCACCTTTAACTTTCACGTTTAAAATACGGCGATGTATGGGTCCGTACCTTTTTTGGAATTTGGGACAGATTTCCTTTGCAAATAAGTTCATAATTATCCAAAAGATGTTAACTCTATTTCTTATTTTCTTTCTTTAGTATATCGATCGTTCAAAGCATGGCACTTCCGAATCATGTCAGTGCTCCAGCCAGCTTTTCAAAATAGAGGGGAGCTTCCCCACAAAGGGCAAATTTCACGCGTAATTTTGGGAAATAGGGCATTTGGTTATAAATATACTTAGGTATATACTTTGCTTATACTATATACTTATGAATTGTAAACATTAGTGCAGTGGATGTTTTCACCAATTGTATGCTGTTTCTCATTTTGTGTAATGAAATTATAATAAATATATTACTATCTACATTGGCGCTAAGGAAAACAACTTCGTAGCCAATTTCATAACCGACTTGGGTTAGCATCCGACTACACGCATTAGAGATATGTAGATATCATATTTCTTTCCGGTGTGTGTGTGGGGGGGGGGGGAGGGATTTTGATGTTTTTTATCACCTATCATCATTGAACTGCATGTTAATCTTTCAGGTTCCAGTTTAAGCATCAGTGGCCTTGTAGAAGAAATGAAGAAAACATGAAATAAATTCAGGAGTTTCACTGGGTCAAATAAATGTTGTGACTGTCACCACTTAATTTGTTACTTTGAATAACTGTGAGCCACTGTTTTTCCACAATAATAATATTAATTAAAACAATAATCTATATTGACAAATTTAAAGTCTGAACAATGATCAATGTCACCATGAAGTAGCATCCAGTCTGGAGATTAAAAATGAAACATTGATACATTTATTTTACAACACGTTATTTCAACTAATATGAACAACGTTGACAGTTTTGTTAGGTCGCGAAAATATATGACATTATCAAAATTACATTTTACTTGCAGAGTGATAAATCCTCCATCAAAACAAGCTCTTTATTTGTTGAAATAACAACTGTCTGCCCCTATTCATGTTAAAATTCATCATGATTGAGGACAGAGAGTGTTTTAAAGTTCAGAAACAAAATCCAAACATAAATATGTTTTTCAATGCCGTAATTTCGGACTTAAAATTAACCGCATATTCGCATTAAAAAAAGATGATTAATTTTCAAATTTTAATAGGTGTTTTGAATTAAAAATCACTATTTTGGCAAGCAAAAAATCATAGCCAAACAATTTAGAAGTTTAAAAAAATCAATAGTGCTGAGTTTGATTTCATTCGAGTGTGATTGTGCCTAACCAAGCGTGACCTCAGAGATAATCTTTCGCAGCATGTTACTATCGTCTGCAACAAAAGGCTAATTGATGATCTGATAACAAACCATGCCCTTTGGGCTTGTTTGTTCACAATGTGTTGACTTATTACGCCCAGGCAGTCATGTACCGGTAATTGTGTTATCTGTGTATTCATGTCGATGTTTCTGGCGATTTATACGGCCGGAAAACAGGAATTTAGAGACCAAAAGGGCATTTGACAGAGAAATAGAGGGGCGCTTTTTAAGGGGGCAAATTTTAGAGGGGCGCAGCGCCCGTCTATTTATTGCTAGCTGGAGCACTGCATGTTATCTTAAGATTATGAATAAGTCGAGGAAGAGTCAGAACGCTACGGATTTTCAATACTGGGCCTGCTGACTCCGCATTTTAAACATGCCCTTGAAGCGTTCGATTTACACAGATTGTAGTCACAGCTATTGTTAACAACATGGCGGACATTTTAGAAAAAGACGCGAATAACAATAACAATAACAATGACTACTTCTATCAAGTTTATTACCGTTTCTTTTACAGTTTCTAGTCATACTATGATACCAGTGTTTTCTGATTATTGAGTTTAATAAAGTTTGTAAAACTTGTTATTCTGCTGTTTTCTTCACAGATACATATTTTGTAAAATATCGCGGTACGTACCGCGATACAGTGTTTCTGTACCACGATATACCGCGGTATGCTCACGGCGTATCGTGACAGCCCTAATTTCCACAATGCATTTTCTAATGACGTAATTTTCGCGCGAAGTGTCACGCTTATAAACAGCGACATGTATTTTTTTTTATCAAATTCATTTACAAATGAAATAACAATAAAATAAAGTGTAAATTTTAACTATGAGTTCATCAAAATGACCAGAGACAAATTGATAATGATGTCGGGATTTGCATCATTTAGCGGAATCCCTGGTGCTTCCAAACTGCAAGGGAGTGCTTACAAAGACGTCTATTCTTCTAGTTGTTCTAGATGTAACATAAAAATTATACATGGTCGTCGTAACATGCTAGACTTTTCTTCTAATTTGGCTAATGTTTACAATAAACTTACTTACTTTCTTGTACAATAAGGGAATTTACCATAGACAAATAAAACATCGTTTAAGTTTAAATATATCTTGGTATGCAGAAATCTGCAAATGCAACCGAGTTCACCAACGGCTATTATTTGTGTCGTGTTCTGAGAAAACTGGGCATAATGCATGTGCGTAAAGTGTCGTCCCAGATTAGCTTGTTAAGTTCGCACAGGCTAATCAGGGACGACACTTTCCGCCAAAAATTGATTTTTGCTAAGAAGGGACTTCATTTTAACAAAAAATGTCATAAAAGCGGAAAGTGTCGTCCCTGATTAGCCTGTGCGAACTGCACAGGCTAATATGGGACGAGACTTTAAGCACATGCATTATGCCCATTTTTCTCAGAACACGACACATTTGATAAACTGCTCCGGTTCATTTTAACAGCAGTAATGTACATAGAGTAGCGTGTGACGAAGAAGAAAGTTTATTGAGTTCTCATTTGAATATAATGATATGATGGCATAAGGGTCTTTATTCAACTATGCTAAAATAATTATCAAAGACCCTAGATGCAAACTCGTCAATTATTGAATTAAATGGATTATTTATGGATTTTAAAGGACTATTAAAGGTAAGATACTAGTTCGAACGTGTTTTGTTTTTTTGTTTGTACTTTTGTTGTTCCCTGTTCTCGGAGAAATGATTTTAACATGGGCGCCATTGATACATCGGATCACACACGGCATACCCATAACAGAATATAAGAAACACGTTCTGTGCGTCCTTAAATTCGACGTCCGAAGTCGGAAATCGTATTGCCCTGTAAATTAAGTCAAAATAAGTGTCAGTCGCTGCAATTTGTTGTTTACTCGTCGAAATTGTGAAGGTCGTCGATGGTTAGCTTTTATAATGTCGCGCGCCGCGGCCATTTTGTGTAAGTTACCTCTCGGTTACTTGTACTTACCCACCTAGGGAAGCAGGGTATGTTTTAACTGGGTTTTAACCGATCGGTATAACTAACCAAATTTTATACAAACGCTTACCGACCAGTAACCAACATGTTACAGACTTTTAACCGCCGGTATGTGGTTAACCGCCGGTTTAACTGTTTATACAATTGGTGCAGTGGTGCAGTCGCAAGCTTTACTTTGCAATTAATGTGGAAATTTAATGAAGAGGACCAATAACACGAAGGGAATATGGATACATTTGGAATATTTTAGTTGAAGTAAGATTTTGTAATGCAATTTTACCTGTTTTTCCACCTTTTGGTTGTGTTTGCATTTATTTTCAAGCGTTGTAATGTTAGTGAAACAAAATACTTGGAGCGCATGCGTGTGACGTATTCAGGAGAGGCTCGTTCTTAAAGTAAACACAATGATGGATACCAGGCGACGCTTGACATGAGGGAATCGTTCGAAACTTAAGTGTTAATAGTTTACCCAGCGCTACAACGTATATGCCCAAAGTTTGTGTTAAAACTCATATTTTTTCACAATATTTGAACATTTGTAGTATACATGGTGTTATTGTTCGTTATGCGATAAGACAATGACAAACTATTGTACCAAGAATTTATTGTATTAAATTTCAGGCAAAATCTTAGTGTAGCTAGTAAATAGATTAAAATACCGTCTGTTAAAAATGACCGCAGAGATTCGATAAGCTTGAAACACTTTAACACAAATTAACACATTGAACGCATAGAATCGACGATTCAAAGAAATCCGCTTTTTTTTCAAATGAATGTAGCATAAGACACACACGAGGTCACATACACGATTATTCAAACCTCCGTTGGCAAAAGTCCTAAATGAGGTGATGAAAGAAACGTCAAAATACATTTGTGAACATTTATCACAATATATGCGAAAAACATTTATCACAATATTTGTGGTGAACATTTTTATCACAATATATGCTTTAATTTGACATGTTTGTATATAATGCTTCTGATCGTCATGGGAATCAGCATAATTGAAGCAGTATCGAAATATATGTTGCCTGATTGATATATCATTCGATAAAGGATGGTTCAATAAAAAAAAGCCGATTGAACGCCATTTTGATTTGGATAGTTGTGTTGGTAGGACATTGTGTTCCAACGTACATCACTATGACTACATGTTATGGGCTAGCGACACGTTAACGTGTAGTAATATGAGTCGCGTTCTGAGAAAACTGGGCATAATGCATGTGCGTAAAGTGTCGTCCCAGATTAGCCTGTGCAGTCCGCACAGGCTAATCAGGGACGAAACTTTACGCTTTTATGGTTTTTTAATTTCAAGAAAGTCCCTCCTTACCAAAAATCTAGTTTAAGCGGAAAGTGTCGTCCCTGATTAGCCTGTGCGGACTGCACAGGCTTATCTGGGACGACACTTTTCGCACATGCATTAAACCCAGTTTTGTCAGAACACGACACATATAGTTCTTTTGATTGGCACCTTCAACCAACAGT
This sequence comes from Dreissena polymorpha, assembly GCF_020536995.1. Classification (NCBI taxonomy): domain Eukaryota; kingdom Metazoa; phylum Mollusca; class Bivalvia; order Myida; family Dreissenidae; genus Dreissena; species Dreissena polymorpha. Next base: position 141,900,310 of record NC_068358.1, on the reverse strand, counting down.
TTAGGTCAACACGGTCACTTTCGGAAACTAATTCTGATTTTTTGTCCCAAAACTCACGTGAATATTTCTTATTTTGAGCAGTACAGTTTAGGGTAAATCTCCATTGATGATGCCTCCTAAAGCGAGTAAATCCACATGCAAACGCGGCCAAAAAAACGATATCTACCTTCTGTATGACGAAGACGACAGCAGTCGTGTTATGGAATTTGCAGAGCAATTCAGACAGTTTTACAAAGTGTTTGATCCTCACACAGATGGTGTACCAGGTAATTATACAGGCCCATGCCGATGTTCGTCGTTTTGTTCCTTCTTTCTTTAGTAAAGCGCTGAAATTGTGTTCCAATCGACTCCTTTAATATCACGCTTTCTGTAACCATACTTAGTGCAGTTTATAAAACGGCCATGCCAAAGAATTAGACGATTGATGGGAGAGTAAAACGTTCGTTCGATCTTCCTAGCATTGAGTGACATGGATGGTTCAAGTAGCGGTTTGGTTTCGGTGTATATGAACTAGGATGAAACTTTGGCTTTTTGGAGACGAACTGCGGGGTAAACAGGGTCAAATATCAATTAACAACAATCATCAACAAGTTCCTCACCGATTGTTTGAAGAATAAAGAACTTGTCCAGTTTCGATGGTTTAGCAAAAGTTAAAAGCTATATTATACGGATGTTGAGCACAGGAATCCGATTGATTAAAAAATACTTGGTGTGTCGGCGTTTTGCCCGCCACAACCACGCCCACATGTACAGCATTAGGGTCAAATCTCAAACACTAATATACGAAATCAATACATAACCCTTTGAGATAACTTAAACTTTTAAAAACCTGAAAATACTTCGTCATAGGTTTATAGCATTTTAAACATAAGTATAAGTGTTAGAAGATAATAAAAACCGTGTCAATCGTCTATTGCACAATTTGCGGTTTAAGGCATAATATAATAATTCAAACTTTAAAGCGAATATATACGTTCGTATTCCTTTTTTGAACAGATAAAACACTGATCAAGTTAAAGCCCCATTACAACTAAAAATCAACGAACATGTACAATATTTCCTAAAATAAAGTTAAACAATTAAAAAGCAGTGTTCCTTATAGCAATTGCCGAAATTTCAACGCTGGGTGGTGTCTGGTAATACAGATTTGTGTAGATACAAAATGCTCGTTTTTATTTTGTTGTGACACTAAAATGGTACCATAAAAGAAAAACAATTTCACACAAATTTAGTGCTGCAACACATACGAGTTAGCGTGTCGGTATCGGCATAAACATGTTCGTTATAAATTTCAATAAAGTAAACCGTATTTGATTGATGGTGTCATATTGAGATAGTTAATTATTTTATGAAATATTCCTCGTTCATATTCATATATTGGTTTATGAATGTGAGAATTACATGTTGACATAGAAATCGTATATACTTGCTTTAACAATAATTTTTCCAGGATTGAAGTATGAACAATAAAGAACAACGATATGCCGTGTTTAACACTATAAAGTATAAACAATACTTATACGTTGCCTTTTGAATGCAAGTTTGTGTGTCCAGCTTTATTATTTGCAGATTTACCAACCCGTTATATATAATTTCAGGGGAAAGTAAACTTTGGTCGTGGTTAGAAAAGGGCATATACAACTCGAAGATGACAGTCGTATTCTTTTCAAAGAAATCTATAACAAAAGAAGCGTACATTCAGCTGTCTCATGCGATAAGAGAACACAGAATCATCGCTATAATGGTGCAGTCGTGTAAAATTCCAAAGATCTTAGGACATTTTAATATTGTCTATGCCTACCATACGGACAGCTTCGATCTCACATTGAATCACATACGGCAAGCGATAGAAGGTTTGCATACAATTTTTACCTAAAACTTCTATTTATAAACGAGCTATGGAGCTATTTATTGATTCGTACACATATCATTCTCAAACAAACATTATGTTACAACTTCAAACGGTAAACACTGTTTATAATAAATATACTTTATTAAAACAGGTTCAGATATTGAAACAAATGTTTGGTATATTATTGAGTAACACGTGTGTGCACATTATACTTTTGTTTGTTTTAGCGCCAAAAGAAACGTTTAAGCGTCTGGATTTTCCGTATCACAATCCTGGAAAAGTTACACAAACTGTAGTTGGTATACCAAAGTTCGAAAACCGGACGCTCCAAGAAACCCCCAGAAAAACAACAAAAATCACTGTTCTGGATGTTATCTTGAATGCACACATTGTTTGCAATGTTTTTAACAATTTCACTCTTCGATGCGACAAACCAGAGTGCACATTTAAATGCAGAGCGAACAATTTTCAAGAGGTTCATGCGCACACCAGATCGTGTAAATTTGAATGGGTGCAATGTAGCTATTGTAAGCAAAAAGTGTTTCGAAAGAATATGCAAAAGCACGAGCAAAGAAAATGTCGGTTTCGGAGATTAAAATGTTCCAACGAAGGCTGCGTCTATCTGACCTCTTTATGCGATGTCGAGTCACATAAACGGTCATGCGTTTATCAGTTGGTCAATTGTCGAAACAGTATTAACGGATGCAAAGCAGTTCACCTGAAAAAAGATGCAAACCAACACAAACGAAAGTGTGACTATGAGACACTTATGTGCAATTTGTGCAAACTGTTTAAGCTTGATTTTGACAGTCATCACTGTCAAAACAGTGACAAACGAACTTATATATTTTCATGTGAAAATACTGGATGCATATATGAAGGATCTGCGAACGACATGATAGGACACAATCTTGTTTGTGAATTTCGGAAGCAAACATGTCGCCACTGTTCCAGATTGATACCTGTAGGGATGTTAACTGCACACACACAAGAGTGCTCTGATCTTACATCATGTCATCAATGCGGCGTAACGATACCGAGGTTTGGAATGGTTATAAATTGTTACATGTAATACATGTTTTGGAAGAGCCAGTCATCCGAAAGAATGCTTATCGAATCTCACACAAAAGTATTGTTCAATGTAAAATTTAAACTAAAAGCTCAAGTATAATGCAAAACAAGTCTATTGCAAATTACGTAATTTTCAATACTATTTTGAAAATCCATTGTTCTTTTATACTAGCCGTAAACAATAACAATGATTCGTTTGTATTTATGATACAATGATAGGTGGCAAAAACAGTCATGTTTTATTATTAATTTGAGAGTTACAAAACTAGAATTCAAACGTGTATACGCACTTGATTTGTATACACACTTGATTTGTATACACACTTGGTTTGATTTAAACGCTCCACAAATTGCAAAGCGGAAATCAGAAGTAAACATATCGAAACAGAAATTACAAAAAGTATGAACAACTGTATTCTTTCATATATTGCAAGATTTGTTTAATTATTAAGGCATATTTACGTATTTTTCCATATAGGTATTTACTTGAACGTCATCGACAGATATCATGCGGTGTTGGTGCCATGACAACAGTATGCGACACGTGCTATTCTATTGTTGATGAGGTCTCTATGAAAACGCACACAAATAATGACTGCATCAATTACAAAAGACATTTTTCCATGCAAAACACAGCACCGAATGCCAATACAAACGCGAAAGAGCCAAAGGTAGTATATTAAGACGACAAAACGTATAAAAACATTGTTAATGTGAACATTCATTTGATGATATATTCCTTGGGTTGTGTTTACTTAGAATGTCTTATAATTTAACCGTATTATAGAAAATTTAAAATATACCAGTATGTTTCTAAATGAATGTGGTGTGTGCATTTAAAAAACGATTACATAAGGTTAAAAAGTTGATAAAAGCTTACCGTCTGTTTGTATTTATCATGTAAAAAGTTACAAAATTGTGTTCATGTGGTCTTTAGGATTTGAATATATACGTGTTTACAGCATCATTAATACGGTCTGTAATGTTTTGTTAAAAGCATCAGAGCGAAGAGGTTTCTCAGCTGGTACCGATTGTACGCAGGAAACAGAGAGGTCAGTGCACTAACACACACACGCACGCACGCACGCACGCACGCACGCACGCACGCACGCACGCACACACACACACACACACACACACACACACACACACACACACACACACACACACACACACACACACACACATACACAAGCAAACCTATTTTTCCGTTTATTGTTAGGTTTAGTATTGCATTAATGGTGTGGACTAGAGATGCATTATCATGAGAGGCGTTGACTGTTTTGATTAAAAACTCTTCCAAATTTCCATGTAACGGTTTAGTGTTTGAAATAACATAACATGTATAGCGAGTTCCGTGAGATTATTGTTGTATTCACAGGAGGAAAGCCCATTTTTTATTTTTTAAATATATGCTATAATAGAGACAATGAGTTCAACTTCGTTTACAGTAAAACTAGACCATCTTTACTGTAAACCATGTAACTCGAAAACAAAAATTAACGAATCAACTACACACCGGTTGTTTTCGAAAGCTAATAAAATGATTTATCATTAGAAATGAACATCAGTACCATTGATCAAGAAGTATTTCGATAACAGCCCTCAGAAGTTGACACTCACGGTACAATTTTTGTTCGAACACAAGTGTATCCAAATAAGCTTCAATTTCCGCTTGTTTCAAACAGCAGAAACACAAAGATTACATGACTGTTCGTCATTTAAACAGTTATATCCCGTTTAATAAACATTAATGAATCGATAACAATACATTTTATGGTCATTCACATACCATCAAAAGTGTTTTTCACTCCGATTTGTAAATAAACTAACAAGAGGTTTAATTTTTGAAGGAAGTATCGGGAATCCCCTGACGTCATTCAATAAAGAAATGTGTTCGCATGCGTTTGCTACGGGTCTTTTTATAAGTTGGGCGGAATTTCCAGAGGATCTCCGTAAAAAGGTCATTCGGTACCCCTCGCAGATTATCATAATCGGACTCGGGAGAAATACGGGTTGAAAGTAGTCCGCCCATGTGATACCATTCTAAGAATATTACAACAACAAAAACAATAACAACGATGGCGTCCATAATTCCTGTAGAGTTTGTACTTGCTCTGGCTTCAGAGCATAGAAAATCCCCATTTTCATCTTTGCAAAATGTAAACAACTCGCAAAACCGGCCATGTTTGTTTTAACTATGTAATTTTGATTCGCGTAGGCCCGCGTAGGTAGACCGCAATACCGCTTCCGAAATGTGTATTCATACTATCTCCTTCGAGGTACTTATCCGATGTTTGACGGCAAGGGCCGAGAATGTGCGATTGTAAAAAGGTGAGAGAGAAATTGATGAAAACCGACCAATCTTATTTTGTGTTACAAATTCTCTGACGTCATCGAAGGGTTTCCCAGAGTCAATTTTTTTCCGTTTACATTTTGTACTCGCGGATTGAAAGACGCGATAAAATGGTGTTTACCATACTTTTTCGATAACAATAGGTATTGTAACCGATTGAAAATTGTTTAATGTGCATACATGTGCTGTTTTTCTACCGTTTAAATACTTGGTTTTTGAGTTTTAGCTCTTTAACATGTTTAAAGTGATCGACATGGAAAATCTCTATGTGGACATATTTGTATTCGACCAAACACCATTTTGAAATTGGGTCAACTTTTTATTAGGGCTGGTACCGAAATACTGCTGGATAAATGGTACTGATTTTATTTTTTCCTGATAAATTATTTTATAAGCTTTCGAAAACAACCGCTGTGGTAGTTGATTCGTTAAAAAAATATTCGAGTTACATGGTTTACAGTAAAGATGGTCTAGTTTTGCGGTAAACAAAGTTGAACTCCTTGTCTCTATTATACCGTATACAAAATATGGGCTTCCCTCCTGTGGTTTTATTATTATACTGAGAATATGTCATTCTGTAAAATATTCCTCTAAAGCAATAATTGGAGTGATAATCATATCGGCGGTTAATTCGGATAATTAAGACAACTGGTAACATATAAACGTTGTTTCAATTACTTCACATGTATCAGTTGTAAATGACAATATTTTTTTATTATTTACTACCATATTACACAAAATGGTTTAAATGTTCTTGATAGGAAGACGGTTATCAACCATTATGCGCCTGCGTGGGCGTGATAGCTGCGGCAACTCGGATAATAGCAAAGTCAGCAGTCATTACGTTAACTTCGAAGACCACCAGAAACTTGGGATAATGACACCCGAACGTCGGGACTGGTTCAACAGCATTGGCAATCCTGCCTCGCCCTGTTCATCTGAAAGCGGCGACAGTCTGCCTTCGCCGTTTTACACTGAGGGCTTGTGTCATTCATCTTCGTGGTATAACCTTACCTAAGGTTATTTCAACGACAGTCCTTCTCAGAATAGACAGTACACTGATCTATGTCCAGGAATAATATCGAATACAATACCGTTATTATGACTGTAGACGTTTCCAATTAGGAATCGATGAAATGACGCCAATATAAATTACGGGTATGACATCATTACAAAGGACCTGTTTGCAGATTGTTATACTTTTGAAAAAAAAAGTATAAAGGAATTCATTATTAACGGTATGCCTGTAGATGAGCTCCAAAAGGAAGGCGCACACAATGTTGTAATCATTGAGCATTAAAGAAGTGGTATGTATCGATCATAACATAGGTTTTTAATGCTATCTATTGTATTTGTTGTAAAAAATGACTCGACAAACATTCAATTAATATTTGTTATGAAAAAACGTGATAAAAATGCAAAAAAAATGGGAAGAAGTTATGTCAGTCCTTGGTCAGAAGTTACGGTCAGACTTAAGGCCAAAGGTCAAACATGTGCATGTCTAAACTTTTTAAATAATAAACAAATATAATGATCATACGCTTGACGTGTTGCCGACATGCATCAAATGTCGTCAAGTGTTTCGCAATATTTTGATTTATGGAAATACACATATAACATCAGTAATATCTACAATGACGTCATCAGTCAGGTTTGAAATATTGCATGACCAAATTTAATTAATAGTTTAACAATATTAAGTAAAATCTTATGAAGCGGCGGAACGGGTCTGTTCGTAGCCGAAAAAAAATTGACGTAATATTATCGAACTCACTAAGACTATAACCGACGTTTGTATTAATAAAACAAGTGTTTAATTAAAGGATGAAACTGTGCATTGCTTGATTTATTTGAATTCTTAAAGTGCAAATACTTACCACGTGAACTGATCCATAACACTATCGTCCGACTTCAATCTTTTACCATTACTTATAAATTGTGTAATGCATATATAATGTAGGGTATGTATAAGCTTTACTGCTGAATAAAAATGTTGTTGGTGTATTGATCAGGCATTTGTATTTCACTAGAACATTTGTACTGTTGATTTTACTAGAACATCTGTACAGTTGATTTCTAAATGTAATAATGATTTCACGTACTTTTTAGAAGGTCTAGTTAAAAAATACAAATGCCAAAAACACTGAACGTTATTATCATGCCCTTAATGATTAAGTGCTTTACCCAAAGTGTGCAACCTAGCCATTTAATTTGATCAAAATGAAGGTTATAGTTTAATACAGTTATAGCTGTTTACCGGGTACTGAATAAGAGATGTTACTTATTGATGAACAACTACTGCAAAGTGAAAATTGTACAGTGTGGATGAACATTATTGTCCCTTGACAATTGTATATAGATAAATATTTCTGGAAAAGACCAACATGATGAAATTTATTGGTGTGATGCAATCTGATAATACAAGTACCAACATAAACTTTGTAATGGATGTAACACCATATACTTTTTAACATATAACTTATATACTGCATTTTATTGGAATGTTTATTTTAATTCAATGTTATTTTTTTAATGAGCTAACATCTGATACTACTGTGCTTCTTGTATTGTTAATTGTTTATCGTTTTGTCATCAGCTTATATTTTTAATTCAAACTTGCATTGTATGACATAATTACAGAATACTTCAGGGCACTGCCGTTGACACAGTTCACAAAGTATCGATGCATTCCTTTATTCATATACGCAATCATAAATTAAAACTTTTATTGATAAAAATATAACCTAACTGATTCATCACATCTTAAAGCCTCATGACTACTCAAAATCAACAAAAAATTCGTACACTATTTTGTAAATTAAAGTCAAACAATAAACAAATCAGTGTTCCTTATGGCGATTGCCGAAATTTCAACGCCAGATGTGGTCTGGTAACATAGATGTTTGTAGATACAAAATGCTCGTTTTTATTTATGTATTGCCTATTTAATTCCATTTTAATTTCACAGTTTAGTGTTCGTGTGTCGTATGCATAGATGTTCCCGGGAAATGAAAATGGAATTTATTGTGTCACAAATAAATAAAAACGAGCATTTTGTATCTGCACAAATCTATGTAATTATACCACATATTGCGTTGAAATTGTGGCGATATGCTATAAGGAACACTGATTGTTTAGGTGTTAACTTTATTTTACGAAATACTTAACGACATTTTCGTTGATTTTGAGTAGTAATGGGGCTTTAAGCTTACATGTGTGTTGTTGCTAGTTTGTATAAATCTGAGTCTCGGTTAGTTACACACTATAAAAAATTGTGTGCAATGTGTTGTGTTTTAAATGGTAATTAATATTATATTAATATTACAAAATTACTTCGAAAAATTACGAAGAAAAAAACATACAGAAAATTATTTTCCATTAATTGCGGAGTTATTTTTTATTGTGAATGAAAATATTTTAAATATTAATAATAGTTGAAATAAATTGATTGGCTTGTAGTTATGTTTATAGTTCACTAGTGTGGTTATATTTTTTTAATTTTGGCAAAACATACGCGCACATTTTCACAAAGTCACACGGGTAGGGCGCCTTTATAAATGTTTATAAAAGTGTTGCTTGTATCCCACAGATAAGGATATAATTATAGACTTGTTAAAAAAATCAAGGGAATGCGCATTTAAGCACCAATCTACAAATAGTAACAAAAGACTTTTCTGAAAGAAACACTTTCCATTTTACATCATTTGTATGCAAATGCAAAACATAATGTCTAAATATAAGTAAAAAATAAGTAAAAAAGGCACGAATTTTCCCCAATCCAAAATGCCCCATCTGAACCAGCATGCGCAAAACGACATCGCGGTCGTCCCAAAACCGCAGTCAACACATTGTTAGCATTGAAAAGGGCAAAGCAATACACAAAACGTGGTTACCATCTACCATTATTGCTTGTTAAGAAAGTAATTGGAGAAGAGTATCAACGTCTGCCAAAGTCCTTTGAGGACACAACGTCCGTATTGAGACAACGAATAAATACAGGTTTGAGTACCGCAGGACGTTTCGTGATCAAGTCCCGATAAGCATCTATCTTAAGATATTAAAGTGTGTGCTATGCTAGCGTCCTTTTGCATGATTACTCAGAGTCACATTGAAGGTAAACTGACATTTGATTATCTTTTCTCCCATTTAGGCATTGTACAAACATTTTAAATAAACAATGTGTATGAAAATAATGATGGCATATCTTTAAAGAACAAGAGATTATGTGCTTTTTATATCGTTATTTTCTTATTTAGAATTGACAAGTCTAATATGATATGTACTAACAGTGAAGAAACAAAGCGTTAGCCATATAGTCTTTGTACAGGAAGTTATATTTCCGTGTAAAACAAATTAAACAGTTAATACATTTAATGCGTATCGCTTTAGTGTATTATATATATATTTTTTTAATAACAGGTTTTTATAAAAAGACATGCGTGACAGGTCTTTTTGAAACAATAGTTAGAATTTTTCCAGGATATTCTAAGTCGTTCACATAGGTTAGTTTTTTTCGTCATCACGACTAAATCAATCGTTTCCATGACTAACTACGTCGTTCTGGTCGATTGGTTTCCGGTTCACGAGACATAAGACGGGGTTATTTTGCCATTGAGAACCACATGTCGTCACCATTTAAGTGGAAATTTGGATTGTTCGAGGCAGCCATATATAATTCATAAATCTTACTTATGTACCGATATATGTTTTAATTATAACTTCTAATAAGGGGGGGGGGGGGGGCGTAGTTTAAAAAAAGGCGCCAACAGTTTTGTTTTTGTTTCAAATATCGTCTCATACTCACAAAATATCATCCCATACAATTAACTTTGAAGACGGTAATACAGTCAGCATGTCGGTTGGTTGGTTTGTACGTTGGTTGATCTGTAAGTATTTCGTGTGTTTCCAAATTCTTCTTTAAATCTTAAACTTCGAATAACTGACTTTATAAGTCCTAACATATAATGGCATACTGATTTCCGAAAAAAACATACCCAATAACTAGGTGGCAGCCATCTTGGATTAAGTTCTAAACGCTTTATCATTATTTTAAACCACTGCGGTAAAGCGGAAGGGGATTTATTGGAATGTCCTTTGTTCGTCCATCCGTCCGTCCATCAGTACTACGTTCTTTTCCACTTCATATGTAGTATACCCTGTGACATTTTTCCATGACACATGCCTGAAAGATTTCTGCCATGTGTCACTGTGCAGAAAGTACGATTAAGTCAGGCATGTTCAAGGTCAAGGCTGCACTTCACGGTCATATATTTTAGCATCTTTTCATTGTCCACTCAATATCGTATATGCCCTTTAAATAAAATTCTTGAAACTTGGCTTAAATGTTAAGGTCATTCAGATGATGTGTAGACTGTATGAGTGAATCGCGCCGGCGCATGGTCTTGGTCATACATAAATGTCGAAAGCTTGAGCTATCATTTTCGTGTCAACTCCATATCTTATATAACATTTAACAATTTTCATCAAACGTGACGATGTTAAGTTATTAAGACAATATACTTTAAAAGGCTTTAGTAAAGCATGCCGGTACAAGGTTAAGCTCCTACTTTAAAGGGGCCTTTTCACGTTTTGGTGAATTGACAAAATTGAAAAAAGTTGTTTCATATTTGCAAATTTTCATTTTAGTTATGATATATGTGAGGAAACCGTAATACTGAACATTTACCATGCTCTATAATAGCCTTTATATGCATCTTTTGACGACTTAAAAACCTGAAAATTATAAAGCGTTGCAACGCGAAACGATTGAATAATTTGGAGAGTTCTATTGTTGTCGTTATATTTTGTGAAACTACGAGGATCGCTTATATGAAGTATAAAATACATCAATCGTTGTCTACGGAAGGATAGTCGAGTGGTATAATGCGTAGACTTTTTACTCCAGGACTCCAGGGGTCAGTGGTTTGAGTCCAGCTCAGAGTTACCTTTTTTTCTTTTTTTAAATTGTATTCTTGATTTTTTACTGGAGCCTTTAAAATCCAATGTTTACATTTATCAACATAAAGCATTTAATGACAAACTTCAAAACATGCCAACATCTGTGAAAAGGCCCCTTTAAGGTCAATGGTTTGGGCCTCGACGTTTTGTCCGCATCAGATCTCTTTATTTCATTGAATTTATTTTCATGCATAGATATTGCGTTAATTGAGATGATGTGCAAAGGGAATGGTTCAGTCACACTGGCTTCAGAGCATACTTCAATTCGAAAGTTTCAGCTTTTTTGTCTCCGATCCATATATACCCATTTAAAAAATGTTCATGAAATTTGGCGACCATGTTTAGGTCTTCAATATAATGTGCAGAAGGCACGAATCGTTCACGTCCGCTAAAAGACACTGTTATGCTTTATTTTAAAAAAGATCTCGAATTATTTGTGTCCACTCGAAATCTCCTATTCACTTTGAATGAGTTGCATTAAACTGTGCCACAATATGTCGGTCAATGCGACAGTGTGCGAAAGGCATAATTCAGTTGTGTCGGTTGAACGTCAAAATCATACTTCAAGGTCAACTGTGTGCGAGTACATGTTCGTGTCCGCTCTATATCGCATATACCCATTGAAGGGTTTTCCTAAAACTTGGCTACAAGGTTAGGTTAATCGCGACAATGTGCAGAGTAAGCCACACCGGCTAAATGTCAAGGTGGAAATTAATAGTCTATATTAGATAATTCATTGTTATTTGCATGAAATGTTTATGTCTTTCAAAAAATGGCCATCTGTCAGGTGTCAATCAGGCTGACAACTTCAAGGTCTGCACAAAATCTCTGCGGGGGATACGGCTGTCCAATTTAATGCTCACACTTAATATTGTAACGGAATATACGTGCATGATACTGTTTGTGTTTATCAGATTTTTTTATGGCGGACGGGCAGTTTATGTCACATTTTAATTAGAGGACACGAGTTAAAATTGGGTTTAGAATTTCGTGAACGCACTTTAAATATGTAATCATTTTGGACAAATTGTGCATTTCTCGGAATGTTTGAAGGAGAGAAACGAAGCCGTAGCAAACCAGTAATATCCACCATATGTGACGCCATTTACGGATGTAATGGATTAATGTCATGATATATAATGAAGACGACAGTTGTGATTATCCAAATAAACCAAACAAGAAGATCAATAGAATTATTTGTTAACCCATCTGGGACAAAACTTCCTTACTTACTTAATTGACAAACTAGTACGAACTTTAGCGAATTATATTGTGAAGCCATACAAGAAGAAACGAATCGGATAAGGCTAGACAAACAATAATTGTGAATCTGCAAATCATATACTCAAGGCCGCCATGCATTGAAGACAAACAGAGATACCAAAATTAAAAGTAGTAGTAGAATAGCTGGTGGTTGCCGGCCGGGTGGTAGCAGTGATGATGATATTGATGGTAGTAGTAGTCATATGTATGCGTCATTCTTCATACAAGAAATCAGACAATAGGATTTATATATTTCTCGCTTTGGAAGTTTTTAGAGTTTTTGGTGGGGAGTTTCAACGAACGCCATTCACATGTTGGAACTGCTTTTAAACTACGAGATTAATGCGCGACTAAGGTTACAAACCACTAAATCATTATAACATGTAGATCGATCATCACAACATTCCTCCCTACAAGACTTGTCTTTATCTCATCAAATTTGAAATCACATAAAATTGCCAAACATCTATCTTTTCATATTTAAGATAACCCATTTTAAGAATGTAATGATGGTTGATCTTTAATACACTCATCATTCGTAAATAGTCACATTTGGTGTACTTTGACCTAAGCATGAACTATAGTCTTACTTGATTTAAACATGATATGAAATAATGTTGTAAGTTCAGAATGATTTACTTATTTGTGACACTAATTCTTACCAATTTCAATGAGACAATGTCAATCATCTCACAAGTATTAATTATATCTATGATTGTTTCTTCAGAAGTCAATAATGTTTCACCTTAAAAAGTCTTAAGAAATCACTTGTGCTAAAAGATATTAAATTAGAAGTATTCATAACTTCTGGTTATACTTTAACCTTTATACTATTAAACTACTTTACCAAAAACATGTCTAACAATGGTTAACTAAATGACTAGAAAAGACCTATTTGGTCTTGAGTTACACGGGGATTATTATGCCCCTTAAGCACAGTGTAACTCTCCCTAAGTATGATTTACAAATCAAGCCGATCTGTAGGTTTGACCCTGCCTGCGCGCACTGGGTAACGGCGTGGAGCTCCGGCGGTCTTATCAGGCGCTGGAGCTGGTGGTGCCGGAGTCGGTTGATCATGATGCGGTGAAACGGAGTCATTGCTCGCGGCTGCCTCTGGAACGGTGGTAGAAGGAAGTGCAACTGGCACCTCTGGTGACTGATCAGAGACTGGCAAGGTCCCTCTGGAGATCTGATCAGTATGACGACGCCACTGAGTTCCTGAGCCTACGTCGACCTTGTACGATAGAGGCCCACTTTGCAAAACGACAGATCCAGCAGTCCACTTGTTGCTTCTGCTGCTGCGATAATCACGAACACATACTTGTTCACCGTTCATGAATGTACGAGCTGGCCTCTTAGAGTCTGCGAACATTTTCTTTTGCTCTCTCAACACCCTTTTTTCCACATTGATTAAGATGTGACGCGTTTGGAGTGCTCTTCCCATGAAAAGAGCTGCTGAAGTCTCGTTGGTAGTGCTGTGTGGTGATGCTCGATACGCGAGAAGGAAGATGCTCAATCTTTGGTTGACTGTACCGCCTTTCTTACGCGAAGCTTTCATGGCCTGTTTAAATATGAACATAAGTCTCTCCGCGAGGCCATTTGTGCGAGGGTGATACGGTGCCGATGTAACGTGCTGAATACCATTCTTTTTTATGAACGCCTCAAATTTCTCGGAGGAAAATTGAGGACCGATGTCAGTAACGAGACATTCGGGTAACCCATAACGAGCGAACACTTCACGCATCACTTCAATGTTTTACTCGCTGTTGTAGTAGTCATGTGGACGATTTCTGGACATTTGGAGTGAGCATCGACCATAAGAAGGAACATCGACCCTTCAAACGGTCATGCAAAGTCTGCATGCACTCTTTGCCAATGACGTTGTGACCATTCCCATGGATGCACCGGCGAAGCACTTGGAGATGCTTTGTAAAGTTGACACCCTTCACACTGTTTCGCTAAGTTTTCCAGGTCTGCGTCGATCCCTGGCCACAAAACGAAACTTCTGCTGACAGCTGACATCTTGACGATACCAAGATGTCCCTCGTGGCTCTCGTACAGAACGCGTTTTCTCAGTTTTTCGGGTAGGACGAATCTGAGTCCCCAAAGCAAACATCCTTGATGCACGCTGAGTTCATTTCGCCTATTTCTAAACGCGGCTACTTCGGTTGCGTCATCATCGCGTGGCCAACCATTCATGACCATATCGTACACTCTCGAGAGCACCGGATCTTTTGCGGTCGTCTGTCTCACTTCTTTACATGTCACTGGTAGTGCGTCAAACTGCTCGCTTGCAAGCGCAAATGTTCCATCAACTTCATACCCATTGATTTGTTTGGCACACTGCGCGCGTGGTAATCGTGTGAGTCCGTCTGCATTGCCATGGCTTTTCGTTCCCTTGAACTGAATGCTGTATCGAAAGCCTGACAAATACAGAGCATAACGCTGTAGTCTTGCTGTTGTTGTGGCTGGAATCCCTTTTGCTGGATTGAAGATTGAGATCAATGGTTGGTAATCGGTCACCAGCACGAATTCGCGGCCATATAGGTATGTGCGGAAACTTTTGACACACCACACGATTCCGAGCGATTCTTTGTCTATCTGCGCGTAGTTTCTTTCCGCAGAATTGAGCGTTCTTGATGCATACGCGATTGGGTTTTCGTCACCGTTTGGAAACTTGTGAGAGACAATACCGCCCCGAGGCCATTCGAGGATGCATCGCATGAAACAAGCACTGATTAACTGGTTCGAACCCAGTTGTGGGTTACTTTTTTTTTACAGGAACGATACTCTTTTAAAGTTCACCAATACATCCTAGGATCGTAAAAGTATACTGTTCAAATGTGACTTTCTTAAAATATATTTCATATAACTAAAATAAGTTACGAATACTGATAGTTTGATTTTCGTTACAACGACCTGAAAACGTTCCGGGAACGTTCTGTGTGATCATAACCTAATTAGAACTTAAAGAGGCCTTTTCACATATTTTTGAATGTTTTGAAATTTGTCATTAAATGCTTTATATTGATAAATGTAAACATTGGAAATAAAAAGCTCCAGTGAAAAATCGAGAACAAAATTAAAAAAAGAAAAAAAGTAACCCACAACTGTGTTCGAACCACTGAACCGGAGTCCTGGAGTAAAAGTATAAACCATTAAGACCACTCGGCCATCCGCGCTCACGCAATGTAGAAAGAATTTTATACTTTAATATTGGCTATTTCAGAGCATTGTAAATGTTCAGTGTTACTGTTTCCTCACAAATATCATAAGTAAAACGAAAATTTGCGAATCTGAAACATATTTTTTTATTTTGTCAATTTATCAAAACGTTAAAAGGCCCCTTTAAGTGAAACGTTTTTTGAACGTTACGTGCTAGCTGGGTAGACATTTCTTCAACATTGTTGTTTTATGACCAAAATACAACGTCGTGTAGACGTCTTTTCCCGACGTTGTTTAAACGTCGCCATTCTAACATTGAATTAACGTTTGATTTTGGTTGCCGACGTCGTGCCCGAAATTCAACCAATATTCGACGTCTATTCAACGTCGGATGTTTGCTGGGTTATAGCTAAGTGCCTCACTTCTAATGCCGTGAGAGACAAATACAGAGCCCGTCTACTTGAGTGCTTGCGCTTACACGGAAGAGGAGAACCACTGGAGCTAGTGAACAAAGAAGATACTAGTAGTTTCACACAACTGATCCTTGACAGCACACATCCTAGTGTCAATAAAGGACACCCTCCCTTAGAAAAAGGAGAGAGAATCCATAGAGCTTCTGTCCAGAGAGTACATCTGGAGTATCCATCTACTTCGGTGGCGTGTGCTAGCAAAGGGGTCATAATATCACCTTAAGGGTAATGCTAACGCATTTTTGTCGCTGCTCGCGATTTTATATCTTAATGTATTTGTTTTTGACTCTTAACTTTTACCCTATATGCGTTAGTTACTACTATGCTTTTAAGCAAAGATTGTCTTAAATACTATAGACCGCACTTTACGGAGGCACACTAGTGATAAACTCTGTATATATCTATGCTATTGTGTCAATCCTTCGTTCCGTATTATCCCTTAAGTCGGTGTACCGGATTTATTTTACATTTTATCGTGATGGACACTTTAACATCCGGCTCCCTGATATAATGTACACAGGCATGTTTTACCGCGTACGTATATAACTTCGTGATTGTGAGTATTCACTCATTCTGTGCGACAGTATGACAAGCGGTTCGACGCATAATCCCAAGAACCTAGGTTTCTCATGAGAACCTAGGTTCTTAGAATAAGAACCTATGTTCTCAGAATGAGAACATAGGTTCTCGCTTAAAGATTTCACATGGCTTCCAGAACCCAAGTATTCAAATGAGAACCTAGGTTTTCATGAGAACCTAGGTTCTCATTTGAAAACCAAGGTTTTGGTAAGAACTTAGGTTATCAGAATGAGAACCTAGGTTCTCATGAAGAACCTAGTTTATTAGGATTTTGCGTCGAACTGCTTACCATATCCGTGGTTTTCATTTAGGAACCATAGTTATCATGAGAAAATATATGATAGTTCTCGGAAAACGTCGTACATATGAACAAGAGGCGGTCACCGACGGTTTATGCCTGTTGTCACAAATATTCACCAGATAACCACACAAATAGTATAGCAATTCCACATTTTTATGTTAGTTTTAGTTCGTATTTTCAACTTGACATATCAAAATGCATTAAAGCTACCTCTGCAAATTATTCATTAAAAACGAAAAATCGTATATGTAGATAAATATTTAAAGGGCAATAGCTCATACATAACTCATTAAATTGGAACGATAAAAAGATATGCGCATCTCCGTGTGATACCTTATGTTGATTTATAGTTTTAATTATCATGCACATCGGTTCAAAAGCTCCTGAAAATGAGCGCGGAAACCGTGACGGACTTGCATACAAACCAACGAATATAATTATGTGGCCCATTCGGAAACGCATTAGAACCGCCTTATTAATACCACTAGTTCTTTTGACATTTTCCCTCCCGTTAAAATGCTCTCTGGTGTAATTGTTTTCTTTTTCGGTTTGTCCTGTGGTGGCATTCAAGGCAGAACGAGTATGTGTCCGAGGGATTCTGATGTCAAACCCTGAACCACACGGGGGTTTTTCGTAAAGGCCTCGCAAGTTGGACACGTCTCTGCGCTCGGTTGACAGATATATATTATGAAATCCAAAGAAAGCAGGTTTTTCATGAGAACCTAGGTTCTCATGAGAATCTAGGTTCTTATGAGAAACTAGGTTTATGAAATTCCAAGAAACCAGGTTTTTCATGAGAACCTAGGTTCTCATGAGAATATAGGTTCTCATGAGAACCTAGGTTTTCATGAGAACATAGGTTCCCATTTGAAAACCTTAGTTTACGCTAGAGAACCTATGTTCTTATTAGAAATTAGGTTTTCATGAGAACCTAGGTTCTCATAGGCACATAGAACTTAGGTTCTCGTGAGAAACTAGGTTTTCATGAGAACCTAGGTTCTCATTCTGAGAACTTAAGTTCTCGTTTGATATCCAAGGTTTTCACAAGAACCTAGGTTCTCGACAGCTGCTCGCGTCGTTCTCTTGGATAACCTAAGTTTTCATGAGAACCCAATATTTCATTTGGGAACCATAGTTCTCATAAGAAACCTAGTTTCTTGGGATAATGCGGGAACCGCTTGCCATACGACAGCATCAGACACTACCAGAGGCCGCCAACCTCAAACTACCAGGGCAGAAAAACTAGCTCTACATCTTGGGTACTCCGACAAGGTTACAGTATACTAAATATATAAATAGATAGATTTATTCGGCATATACATGTCAAATAATAACATAAACAATTTATCACATTTTGCATACGAACAAGATAAATTTAAAACAAACACATATACTGAGCACTAAAAATATCACAGATCAAATTGAAATCATGAGGTATACACGTGTGTTACATTTACAAAACCTTAAAACAATTTCTCAGATGCTTAAAACAAAATTAGATTAGAACAAACACATATATTTAGCATCACAGAATTAAAAATGACTCAATGAGGTAAACATTTGAGATACATTTACATACCTTAATAAAAATTTACAATTTTCACAAAGAAGTTTAAACCAAATTCAGCTTAAGACAATCACATACATTGAACACAAAAATATCACAGATTAAATTGACTTCATATGGTATACAATTATCGGTACATTTACATTAGACTGTTTACTTATAGTTTATTTTAGTCTGATAAAAGGACATGTACTGCCAGGAAAGCCCTTGAAAGTCTTGCGACTTATTTCCACAGGGGTCCTTTACATTACTGCTTCATACAGCACATAAACTAGATAGCAGCTAGCTATAGTCATATTATGTTAAATGGTTATTGAATTATTTTATACTTTAGTTAGCATATCTAAAATTTACAAAATTTATATATGCGTTCAACAATTTGAGCGAGCACATGATTATATAAACTCGTTACTTAACAAAGACATGGGATATCTAAATACTTAAAAGAAACAACACCGTCTGCCATGCTCAATCCCTAAAGGTACTTGTTAAGAAAAAGTTTTTTGACTTCTTTTTTGAATTTGAAGTGACTATTTATACATTGAATAGATTCTGGAAGCGCATTCCAGGTTAACACACCATTATAATAAAAAGTTGAAGCTGTCGCTGATTTTATAACAGGAACATAGAAATTACATTTGCTCTTTCGTGTGCAGTAGCTATGAACATCAGATTTCTTAATAAAGTTTTCTTTCATATACACTGGACATTTGTCATAAAATTTTTTATGAACATGATTTAGACTCAGTTGTTTCACTCTATCATTAAGTTTTAATATTCATAGTTTGTGAAAATCTGAGCAGGTTAGTGTGGTTCTTGGTGGAACATTAAAAATGAATCGCACAACCGTGTTTTGTGTAATTTGTAATTTAGACTTAAGAGTTTTCCCCAAGTTATTATACCAGGCCGAACAAGCGTAGTCAAATAAGCATTGAATTAATGAATTACAGAGGGTTTTCCTAGTGTTAAAATCCAGTACACTGTTGTGTCTATACATGAACTTAAGTCTCGAGTTGACCTTACTGATGATGTCGTTTGCACATTTATTACCTGACAGGGTGTTATCTAGAACATGACCTAAATATTTTACCGATTTTTGAGACTTTATAGTTTGATTATTACATATGCATAGTTTGATTATTACATATTAAATAATCGTTTCATGTAGGCTGGACTCTCTAAATAAATATCAAAGTTGACAGGCAGGCATGTTTTACACTTTAAACTATAATTCGGGTTTTATCTTTCGGAGATAATGGTAGGGCATGAATTGGTGTTCATGACTGAATCCTTGAAATATGATGAACTTGAAGACTATAGTAAAACCTTTGCACTGACAAAGGTTACATTCCACTAAGAAGCCAAATCCAAAACAAAAACACACAGTCAAGCCAGTCCAAAAAACTAAAGCCATCTGAAAGAATCACTGTCTTAAACATAAATTGCCGGTCAGTTAAAAACAAAATCCCTGACCTCCATCAAGTCATCATTCAAATAAAACCAGATGTCTTATGCCTAACAGAAACCTGGTTAAAACCAGAGATAAACACCTCTGAAATCTTCCCTGACCAACTCGATTACCAAGTTTATCGTGACGATAGGTCAGAAGGCAAAGGCGGAGGCACCCTAATCGCAATCAAACGATTTCTCACTAGCCAAGAACAGCCCCAACTAAAAACAAATAATAATGCAGTTTGGGCGAAACTGTCAATCAAAGGTATAAGAAATATCTACATCTCTTCCTTTTACAAACCAAATGAAAATGATGAGGAGTCCCTCAATGAACTTTGGGCATCCATTAAACAGATCCCACAAAACAGCACTATATGGATACTTGGCGACTTCAACATGCCAAGCATCGACAGGTCATCAGAGGCACCAACAGAAACCTGCAGATACAGAAACTTATACACTAACTTCCTAGAAAACTTGGTTAATTACAACTTACAGCAAATGGTTACTTGCCCTACTAGAGGTTCTAATACCTTAGACCTATTCCTCACAAATATGCCAGCCCAAGTACACAGCACCACAACGTTACCACACCTTAGCTCCTCAGATCACGACATCATATTCCACGAAATCAAGGTTAACAGAGGTCGCCCAATTCAACCAATCAGAAACATCAAATGCTTTAGGAAAGCGAAGTGGGATGACCTCAAAAGAGACTTTGAGACCTTCTCGAGCTCTTTCCAAATAGCAAACCACTCTGATCCAAATGCTGCTTGGTCTCTATTTAAGGACGAACTCACACGCCTCAGCTCAATCCACATCCCAACCAAACAAACAAAAATGCGTCGTGATCTACCATGGGTCAACCACCAAATCATAAAACTAATAAGGAAACGCGACCAACTATACAAAAGAATGAAAGGTCAAACCCCAGCTATCCTAAACTAGCACATAAATTTAAGCACACAAGGTGTCTCGTCCAAAAAGAAATCAGGACTGCCTACTGGAACTACCTAGACACTGTCATCTTCTCTCAGGACTCCCAACCTGGAGGAAACAAAAAATTCTACTCCTTTATTAAGGCCAATCAAACTGAAAACTGTGGCGTCGCCTCCTTAAAAAGTAATGGCCAAACGTTCACAGACCCAAAAGTCAAAGCCAACATACTCAATAAACAATTTGAGTCTGCTTTTTCCAGACCCCAACCAATGAGTCTACTGCAGTCCTGCAAGCAAGTCCTTACTCCACCTGATCGCCCAATCATGCCCCAAGTCAATATAACTCAGGACGGTGTAGACAAGCTACTTCAAGACCTAGATCCGAGCAAAGCCCCAGGGCCAGACCAACTATCCCCAAGGTTACTAAAAGAACTTCACAGAGAAATAGACCCTGTCCTCACCCATATCTTTCAGATTTCCCTTAAAACAGGTATTGTCCCAGAAGACTGGAAGCATGCATTAGTAGCCCCAGTCTTCAAGAAAGGTCCAAAATGTAATCCTGCTAACTATCGCCCTATTTCACTTATCTGCATAGACTCAAAATTAATGGAACATATACTCACGTCTAACATCATGTCCTTCTATGACAGAAATGACAACCTAAACCCCAATCAACATGGTTTTAGATCCAAACACAGCTGTGAGACGCAACTGATTGGTTTCACACAGGAAGTCTATGACAGTCTCGAAAATGGTCAACAAACAGATGTCATTGTCATGGACTTCAGCAAAGCATTTGACAAGGTGGACCATCATAAACTTATCCATAAACTTAAAAGATTAGGCATAAATGACCAGGTTACCTCATGGATCTACTCGTTTCTCCAAGCCCGAACCCAACAGGTCGTCGTTGAAGGTCAAAACTCTGAAAATCTCCCAGTCCTCTCAGGTGTTCCCCAAGGGTCAGTCTTAGGGCCTTGCTTATTTCTATCCTATATAAATGACCTTCCTGATAATATCAAAAGCAGAACCAGACTATTTGCGGACGACACCATAGTATACCTTACAATCAAATCCTCCACTGACGCTCATACACTACAAAATGACCTCATTTGCTTGGAAAAATGGGTGTCAGATTGGTCCATGGAATTCAACCCAGACAAGTGCAAAGTACTTAGAATCTCTCGCAAACGAAAGCCAATACTCTACCAATATAAACTTCACGGTATAGACCTCAAAACAACTGACGCCGCAAAATATCTAGGCGTAACAATAACAAACAATCTTACATGGACCAAACACATCAACAACATCACCTCAAAAGCAAACAACACCCTAAGATTCATAAAACGCAACACAAAAACCAAAAATAAAGCAGTTAAAGAAAGAGCATACAAAACTTATGTAAGACCGCAGTTAGAATACTGCTCAACAATTTGGGATCCCTGGCAACAGTATCTTATCTATAAGGTAGAACAGGTTCAACGGTCAGCTGCCAGATACATCTACCTAGATTACAGCTACACCAGTAGTGTGTCCAACATGATAACCTCCCTAAATTTGCAAACCCTTGAACAACGCCGCAAACTAAGCGAAGTCACATTCATCTACAAGATCCACCACAACCTTGTACATGTTGACCACAACCACCTAATACCAACCATAAACCTGAACTTCCTGATACCTTATTCTAAGACGAATTTCCATGCAAATTCCTTCTTCCCTAGGAGCATTCGTCTATGGAACAGCTTACCTATCTCAATACAATCAAGCGCCAGCTTAAACATCTTTGCTGAGCAGCTTCCTCCAACCTTCAAATTCTAACTCATAGCTGTGCTTTTATCTTTTATCCTTGTATATTAGACTTATTTTTATCCTTACCTAACACCCTGATTTTATTCTGCACATAACAAAAATACTAACACTGTTTCCAGACAACGCGCCTGCTAATAATAATCGTTAACGATTGTCAGCAGTATAACATAGACATAGACATAGAAGCGGTCGAAAAAAGTTGCAAAAAAATCTATTTCGCTTTGAATGCAAAATGTTGCATTTATTTTCGCTTAAAATTGTCGCTTTTGCATTGAATTATACAGGGAAACTACGGCATCATTTAGTATATTATGACCACAAGTCAACGGGGGGGGGGGGGGGGGGGGAATCTAAGAACAACAACAACAACATGGCGGTATTGAAATTTTCCTCTTTTATTGAAGCCGACAATTACATAAAAGATGAAGAAATAAAAACGTGCACACGTTTTGTTTTTCTGGCAAGACGTGGGTCACCGAAGTCTACAGGTGTTTTAACAGTTCAAGTCGAAGTTGTGTGCCTGTTAAATGCACAGGTGAAGGGCGCGTGGCCAAGTCACTTTAACACTATCAATTTGTCATAAAACAACATTTTTTATCATATTGACCAAAAAAAAAAAAAAAAAAAATTTTTTTTTTTTCTGATATGTTATATATGAACAAGGTAGGTATCTCTTGACACAGAAAAATCACCTTCATCAGCATTTTAAGCGATAAATTGCCTAAATGGCGGTCGATTTTCGAAAACTATGTACCATTTTGTTGGGAAAGGGTGCCTCGTGACGAAAAATGACCACAAACGGCTACTTGCCGACATAAACTACAAGAAAATACTTCTCGAACTCGAAGAAATGCTAGGTCGGCTCCGATCTGACCGATAGTTCAGTGCCGATTTTACAAGAGTAAAACTATCGAAATACCACAGCTACCGAACATAATACGCATTAATACAATAAACAAATAAGAGTTTATCAACTTACAACACAGATTTGTCCTTTTGATCACACCAAACACTAATATAATCGTTATGTTTGAATGTTTACTTTCAATTGTGTACGATGATCAGGGTAACGGGAGGCGCTTGCAGAACGACCTTCACCTCACGTTATTTATACACCGATTGGTTCCGCGCATCCGAGTTACCGAACACCTGAAACAGAGAACCGTATATATTTACGTTTATCGCAGTTACGAAAAGAATCACACATGTCGCTTAACGAAGAACAAAATCTAGCAGTTCAAAGGGCGCTGGAAGGCCACAACATTTTAATTCATGGCCCTGCAGGAACGGGAAAGTCGTATGTTATCAAGCAAATCATTGACACTATCAAAAAGACACCTAAAAAGCTGTCTGTCACAGCAACAACAGGCATCGCGTGCATTGCTTATCCGGATGCCATGACCATCCACAAGTGGTCCGGATATGGCGACGGACGAAATAATAAAAAGGAAATTGCAGAATTAGTACAACACAATAGACATTACATGGAATGCAAACAAAGAATTATTGAAACTGATATCTTAATCATTGATGAATGCTCCATGATGAGTAGAAAACTATTTGAATGTCTGGACTCTATTTGTAGGATAAAAAACTCAAACTTGCCATTTGGTGGCATTCAACTCATTTTAGCCGGTGATTTTCGCCAACTACCCCCAGTTTCTAACCCTATTTTCAGTGACAATGGTGAATTTTGTTTTTTAAGTCCATTATTTGAAGTAATAACACACAGGTTGGAGCTTAGGCAAGTTGTCAGACAAAGTGAACTCCAGCTGATAGACGCTATTGCACAATGTTCTATGGGTAATCCAACCAGTGATTGTGTTAAATTTATTCAAAGCCTTGCCCGACAGTTACAGAGCCCAGATGCTGCAACAAAACTTTTTTCAACAAATGAACAAGTTGACGAATACAACCGTACTAAAATTATGGAATTTCCAGGACAGCTGTATGAATTCCTGTCTGCAGACACTGGTGAACGGAATTTTCTATCACAAATGATTATACCAAAACATCTTTGGTTAAAAATTGGAGCCCCTGTTATTCTGATGAGGAACCTCAGCGATAAGCTGGTGAATGGACTGAAAGGCGTGGTGTCTGCAATTACGGAAGAGGGTCCAATTGTTAAATTTGGAGAGAAATCAGTTCCTGTTCCAAGAATGAAATGTTCTGGTATGTTAAATTAAATCAACACACTTAATTTATGTTACATTATTACATAGTTAAATATAATTATCTGAGTACTGCCAATCAATTTACGGAAACAAAACATTTTTTTATATAACTTTTTGCCCGTGTTAATTTCCTTTTTTTAACTTGACCCAACAAATGATGAATATTGATATAACATACTTTCAACGACGCGTACGATCAGTTCTGCATTTCTTTAAATTAACATGCCTTTAATGAATCAGTTTTCAGTCCTTCAAAGAACCATGATGTTGCTGTTCGAGAGCAGTATCCATTGAAGCTTGCTTTTGCCATTAGTATCCACAAGTCGCAAGGCATGACCCTTGAAAGGTAAAACTCCAGTCATTTTTTATATAACATATTGCTCATACTTTATTATAATGTTTTCCTGTATCACCTTCATTTAAATTAACCCTTTCAGAATTTTGAAGGCCTTTGCCAACAGTTTGGATCCAGATGAGACGCCACAAAATGTGGCGTCTCATCTGGATCCAAACTGTTTGCTATTCTGATAATATTCTTTGAAAAAAATCTAAGAAAATGCTAATTTGAGAAATTCAGCAGACGACATTTTAGCAGACGACAAATTTCCCAGCATGCAAAGGGTGAACATGATTTTTTTCATGTCAGCTTACCATGGTAATTAATTTTCATTAAGTGTCATGTTAAGCTTTGTTTATTTGTAGATCTTAAAATTACCTTATAAAATCGGCAATTAAAAGAAAACATGTTAAAATACATTTGTCATACATGTATAGCTAAAAAATCCTAATGGGATCAATATTTATAAACTGTATATCCTTAAAATATAATTGTAGATAATAATTGTGATTATTTTAAAATTGGTTTCTCTTCAGTGTGGAAATCAATTGTAAAGGCATATTTAAGCCGGGCCAACTTGGAGTAGCACTGGGAAGGGCGCGTACCACAGATGGAGTGAGAGTGGTGAACTTCACGCCCAGTGTTTGTTTGAAGCAACCCTCTGTAGTTCAAGACTTCATTCAACGTGACAATTCTACAAGGCCATTTCTGACAGATCACAGCTGTTGCAGAATAACTTCTAGGTATATATTACGTCACTTACTATTCAATTTTGCAGCTAAAATGTTAAATTAGAATCCTGCAATTATGTAAAACAACACTTACCCTTAAGCATCGTCATTCCCTCGACCGGTCTGGACGTTGGGGGGGAGGGGGGGACGCCGTCACACAAATTCTCCGCCAGTCAGGTCTTTGTGGGCTGCTAGGAGTAGCTCATCAATGGGAAGGGATGTCCACTTTTTCACATTTTCCATTCAGCTTTTCTTCTGATGACCTAGAAGGTGACATCCTTCTAGGGTTACACATGAACACATGTTCCTGTGAAACCAATAGCACAGTCTTGCACAGTGAGTCGTGTCTGGTGACGTGTCCAAACCAAGCCAGCTTTTGTTCTTTCGTGGTCTGCTATGAGTAGCTTATTAATGGGAAGGGATGTCCACTCTTTCACATTTTCCATCCAGATTTTCTTCTGATGACCTCGACGGTGACCTCCTTCTAGGGTTACAAATGAACACATGTTTCTGTCAAACCAATAGCACAGTATTTCACAGTGAGTTGTGCCTTGCGACGTGTCCAAACCAAGCAAGCTTTCATTGTTTGATGGTCCCTAGGTGGTGTTGTTTGTGCTATTCACCATGATCTTCGACTTCTCTGTGCTGACCTCCATCCCATATGATCCTGCACTTTAGTAGAGCTTACCCTTAGCTAATATCGTATGACTTTGATTTTTTCACCTAATCCAATCCCAGATGTTGACTTCCTTTTATTTGTCGGTTCGCTAGTCATTGTGCAGTTGAAGGGCAGGGCTGCTGAACGATTCTTGCCGGCATTGGCTTTTTGGGATACAGTTGTTTGTCCAAGGAGAATGCTGTTCAAAGATCTCCTGTATTGTAGCGCATTGGGATTGGAATTAGCACCATTGTAGGTAGACCTCTGTTGGTTGAACAGGTTTTCAACTGCGTCAGAGTTTACAAGGCCAGGAGTGATACGCACTTTGGACTCTGCTGATATTAGCATCTGGCACAGCTCAACGAATCCAATAGCACAGGATTGAATGTCCTCATGACATTGTATGGACATGATATTCTTTGCCCTTATGTTTTTAGGAACTATTTCACAATTCATGGCATAGGTTTCCCAGTCCTTGAACCACTTGGAAACAATCATTAGGTCAGTTAGCCTAGAGTCATCAGTGGTAATAATTGGCTTCATGTCTCTGAATATTCTTATCATAAGCGATGTTTGTTGAAGAAGCTCGATAACACCGGTGAGGACATTTCCCTTCTCTCCTAAGTACTGCTGATACTGTAACATTAAATTTAACATTTCAGCGTTCAAAACATCCTCAGCCAGGTGATTTCTCATTTTTGATTGGTTTGACAGGAACATGTGTTCATTTGTAAGTCGCCTGTGAAGCTGCAGGGCATTGCACCTGTCCCACTGATAGCAGTCAATAAACATCTGCCACTGTACTGTGTGTCCATTAATTAATGTTAAAATTCTGGTACACTTGTCTGATATACCACTTTTCAATATATTATTTCTAATTTTTTTCATAACATGTGAAAAATCCATTAGAAAAACAATGTCATTAAAGGTGCAAGGACTTACAGTCTTGAAGGTGTTATTTTGATTTCCAATATTTATTTTCATAAATGTTCTATTTGCCTGCGCGCCATCCATACATGTATAGACAGGTTTAAACCCAAACATTTTCAGTTTGTCAATAGCTTCCCAGAATATTGGGTACATTTCCGGGGCCTGTATCCCATCAGATAGAAAATGGGCTATTGGAAATCTAAAACCAGTGATCCCCAAAAACAGAATCTGCAATGCATGAGTGCCAAGGACTTTTTCGTGGCTACCTTTCCTTAATGTATGTGAAGTATTACCCTCTTCTCCTATGTCCATCAGACCAGTCATTTCAACCACATCACCCGATTTGCATATTTGTATGTCAGCTTGAATACTCATTTCATCAATGATTAAGCCACCGATGTAACCCTCTTGGGGTACTTTTTGACGCTGTGCTTCATTGAACATCCAATGAAAAATATTGTCATCGAACCCAACATGTTGTTTAACTTTTGTTTTATACTGAATTAAAACACTTCGTGAAGGCAATATCAAATATTTTGATTCTCTTACTGCTTCATAGGACTGTGGACTCCTGCAATACCATTGCAAACATAAAGAAATAATACTTTGAGGCCATCTCCTCCCTTTTGGATCCCTAGCAACATTTTGGGCTTGGCTTAACAGGAGCTCAATCATTTCACCAGGTGCTCCAGGAAACAGCTTCATTATACTATCTCTGGTACTATCAAATTCAATAGCAATGTTTATGTTCTCCTTGTTTTCAATGTGTTTGCTAGAGTCTGAATGGAAAGTCATTTTTAAGCATTTTTTACATGTTCCTGATGCTGAGTTCATTCCAACAAGTCTGTTGCATACAACTGAGTGTATTAATCTACTGCCATTATCATTATCATTATCAAATGTCCACTTATTAAGTGTATGGTACCGGCTCATGATTACAGTTTTTGATATTTGAACACCAGCACAAAGTTTCAGTAGGCGAACGCCCTGTATTACAGTTTGAACACTCTCTTTATTTGCATTAAAACAATCATTCATGAATAGAGATTTAAGGTCTATATCTGTCCCACTTATCTTCAATTTCCAGTGCCCATTACACTGAAATTGAATGACCTTATACACCTCATTACCATCACAGAAGATCTTTGTTGGTATAGAGCACTTAACACTGTCATTGAGTATTTCAATTTTTTCCACGTCTATAGGCAATAATTTCATTATTTCCTGTGGGTTTTCTGGTAATGATTTTCTGTCAAGAACATCACACAGTTTTTTCACACTTATGCCAGTGTATGTTGTCATGGTGGTTTTCCCTTTGATACGTTTCTTAACTGCATTACAAAACACATGTGGAATGTGGTCAATAAATATGCGCTTGTTACATATGGAACTTTCTCCACATTCCTTCATTTCAAATTCATATGCCTTATACAATGAATTGACTTCAACAGCACCTTCTGTGTCTAGACACACTCTAGACAATAGCCTGAAAATTAAAGTTAAAAAGTTATAACTTAAGTTATAAAAAATAGCTTTAAAACAGTACTAAAAGTGAGTTTGTACCTTGTTATTATAACTTATATTACAGTAATAACTAATACTAATTTAAGTTTAAATTCCTTGTTAATGTTTTTTTTATTTATTTTGTTTATAAAGTCATTTTAATAAATAATATTTTAAAATAATGATATTTATATCCATTTATATAAGAGGCCATTTTTTATCTTTTGTTTCATGCAAATTCCTACCACATTTTTCATTAAAAAGACAATACATTAGTATGATAGTAAATATTGTTCATTTTATTGGAGTTTGCTGTACTTGCAGACTTTTTAAGATTATTTTAATTGTAAAATAATGAAAATAAAGTTTTAAATTGTTAGTACTTTGTCTATTTCTTTGCTAAATCTACTTCTTAAATGTTTGTTATTGTTATTTTATCCCTTCCCCTGTGACTCAAAAAATAAGTTCTGTGAAACACACACAAAAATAAAATGGCCTTAGTGTACAGGTTTAATTTTATTAATAATAAATATTGCATACATAAATATTGGTTACTGCTTACTGAAACCCATACACGGATTGTTTTATCTTTAAACATACTAGTGTATTGCCTGTTAACTTGTTCTGACCTTTTGTGAAATTGATTTCAATAAGCAAATAAGTTTATTGCCAGAAAAGTTTAATTTTTACAACTGAATTCAAAACTATTTCTATAGGCGGAAACCAACAACTATGTATTTTTGTCTCTTTTTGGACCTTGCTATGCGAAATGGGGGTTTAAAGCATGTGGGTCAAGTGTTGTCATGGATTAGCCTGTGCAGTCTGCACAGGCTAATCAGGGATGACTTCCCGCTTTTATGATATTTTTCTTTTAACGAAAGTCTCTTCTCAGCAAAAATCAAGTTTAGGCGGAAAGTGTCGTCCCTTATTAGCCTGTGCGACACTTTACGCACATGCATTAAACCTTTTACATATTGCCAGGCTCATATATATATGTCATGTTCTGAGAAAATTAGTCATAATGCAGGTGCGTAAAGTGTCATCCCAGATTAGCCTGTGCAGTCCGCACAGGCTAATCATGAGAGACGAAACTTTCCGCTTTTATGACATTTTTTGTTTAAATGAAGTCTCTTCTTAGCAAAAATCCAATTTCGGCGGAAAGTGTCGTCACTGAATAGCCTGTGCGGACTGCACAGGCTAATCTTGGACGACACTTTACGCACATGTCCAGTTTTCTCAGAACACGACTCATATACCCGTATATATGCAGCTATAGTTGATACATGTATTAAGAACTATGTGTTTATTGTTTTGACTCAACTAGTAAAAATCACTGAAATCAGTGCAGTTATTTTCAATTTTCTTGAAATCAAATTTTCTTCTTTTTAATCTTTTATGTTGTCAAAATAAGAAAAATTTTGGACTTAAGGGCCTATTAATAAAAAAATGTACATAGTGGTTAAAGAAATATTTTGTCTACATCTTACATTGAGAATTTAAAGCTTATAACATGTCATCTGTTTCAGAACAAGGGAAGATAATGCTGAGCTTTCAAACGTTACAGTTGAGAACCTGCTTACATCAGAGGCTGATATTGACATTGGTGAAAATGAAAGTACCTCTGAAGAATTCGATGAAGAATTTGACAACATCATCAAAAGTATCGATGAACTTCAAACTGAAAACATTAAGTTGCCTGAAGATTTAGATTTAGAAGCAATTTTACAGAATTTAAAATGTGAAAATGTTGTAACACCAATGCAGTTGAAAGCAAACAATATTGTAAGTAATATTGATAGGGAGAAATTTGAACACTTTGTGAAAATAATATATTCAAAAATTATGTCGTTCATGGAGAGTTTAAAAATTGATGCAAGTAATGTGGCACCTGTTTCTGCACAAAAGCTAACAGAATTTTACTCAAAGATGCATGTTTATCAGACAAGTGCTGAGTACAGAATGAGTTGTTTGTCATTCTTTAATAATGAAGTATTTACAGAGGAACATTTACATGTGTCTTTTAATATTACAAATTCGGTTCGAATATATATACTTAAAAAACAAGCTGAAATGATCCCAATTACAAGTAAAAAAAGCACAGAAAGAAAAATCACCAATGCAGCACAGGCAAGAGTACGTTATGTTGGTGGTTACTGTATCGCAAAGCTACACTACAAATATATACAAAAGAAAAGAAGTACCATGTACCAAACAGACAAAGCAGATATGTTTCAGGAAGCTGTTATAAGTGCAAATATTCTGGACAGTTTAAGAGTACAAGAGCAAGACACAAGCATGCCAGAAACCATGTTAGACATTAGTAGGAGGCAAAATCAAAACAGATCGCTTACCAACATCCCTGATTCACTGTACAATTTCTATTGTTCTATCACTGAACAATCCTTAAAATTATTGGTTGACGAAAACCTAAAAAAACATGGTGAAAATATGTTCGAATATTCAAAAAACACTTTAGTTGAAAATAAAAATTTATATCACCAGTTTTATACTGCTGTGAAAGACAGTTGTCAGAAGACTGTTGACATTTATAATAATATAATTGACAATCAAGATTTTGAAAAACATATTTACATTATTTATACAAAATTAATTAAAATCTTTTTGATGGTCATGGTAAATCAATTTAGAAAAGACATTCTGGAAAATTTTCAAATAAAAAAGAAAATGTCACACAGAAAACAAATTTTGGTGTCTACTAAAGGTGAAAAAAAGCCACGTAAAAATATTTCAAAAAAAAGTCCAACAGTGATTGACATTGATCAACCAAGTACGTCTACACAAGTTTTAATTAAAAAGAGAAAAAATGAGTCGGATTCTGACAGTGACAACTCTCCAGTGGAGGAAAACGATGAAGTTCTTTGCCTTGTTTGTAACAAGAAAACAAATTCCACAAACAAAGGAGCCATAGCTAATCAGTGGATTCAATGCGACAAGTGTGAAGGCTGGATCCATCGTTTGTGTGCTGGTCTTTCACACCATTTGAAATGGAAAAAGGCCCAACGTGAAGCGTCATTGTTCTTCTGCAAACAGTGTGAATAAAAAGTGTTTCTATGTAAAAAGTTGCTGAGGAATAGCTCGGACAAGAATTGCACTATATGTACAATGGAAAATTTCAAAGGGCCATAACTTTGTGAAAAATCATCCGACCAGAACCGACTGATAATATGCACATCTCCTCTTGGTAGTGAAGCTTCCCATAAAGTTTCATTGAATTCCCGTCATTAGTTGCTGAGAAATAGCCCAGACAAGAATTGCACTATATGTACAGTTAATGGAAAATTTCAAAGGGCCATTACTTTGTGAAAAATCATCCGACCAGAACCGGCTGATAATATGCACATATCCTCTTGGTAGTGAAGCTTCCCATAAAGTTTCATTGAATTCCGGTCATTAGTTGCTGAGAAATAGCCCGGATAAAAATTGTTTATTTCAAATAAAAAAGAAAATGTCACACAGAAAACAAATTTTGGTGTCTACCAAAGGTGAAAAAAAGCCACATAAAAATATTTCCAAACAAAGTCCAACAGTGATTGACATAGATCAACCAAGTACTTCTACACAAGTTGAAATTAGAAAAAGAAAAAATGTGTCGGATCCTGACAGTGACAACTCTCCAGTGGAGGAAAATGATGAAGTTCTGTGCCTTGTCTGTAACAAGAAAACAAATTCCACAAACAAAGGAGTCAAAGCTAATAAATGGATTCAATGTGACAAGTGTGAAGGCTGGATCCATCGTTTGTGTGCTGGTCTTTCACACCATTTGAAATGAAAAAAGGCCCAACGTGAAGCGTCATTGTTCTTCTGCAAACAGTGTGAATAAAAAGTTTTTCTATGTATAAATATTATTCAATGTGTCAACATTGCACATTATTTAAATAATTAATGAACGGATCACATACATAACTTACCAAGTAATGATTGTCATTTTTGTGAACAAATACTTGTGTGAGAAAACAGTGTTGACGTTTTAAATATTGCGCCGAATTATTGTTAGGAAGAATTTAGAAGCGTTCCGAAACATACACACCCCCACGACCTTCACCTTGTAAGCGTCTGATGACATGGAGCTTGACTCGAAATTGCCGATAAACAATTCCCGATTTACAACGATTTCGAGGTAAGAACGCAAACAAAAGGACAAATCTGTGTTGTAAGTTGATAAACTCTTATTTGTTTATTGTATTAATGCGTATTATGTTCGGTAGCTGTGGTATTTCGATAGTTTTACTCTTGTAAAATCGGCACTGAACTATCGGTCAGATCGGAGCCGACCTAGCATTTCTTCGAGTTCGAGAAGTATTTTCTTGTAGTTTATGTCGGCAAGTAGCCGTTTGTGGTCATTTTTCGTCACGAGGCACCCTTTCCCAACAAAATGGTACATAGTTTTCGAAAATCGACCGCCATTTAGGCAATTTATCGCTTAAAATGCTGATGAAGGTGATTTTTCTGTGTCAAGAGATACCTACCTTGTTCATATATAACATATCAGAAAAAAAAAAAATTTTTTTTTTTTTTTTTTTTTGGTCAATATGATAAAAAATGTTGTTTTATGACAAATTGATAGTGTTAAAGTGATTTGGCCACGCGCCCTT
Organism: Dreissena polymorpha; assembly: GCF_020536995.1. Taxonomy (NCBI): domain Eukaryota; kingdom Metazoa; phylum Mollusca; class Bivalvia; order Myida; family Dreissenidae; genus Dreissena; species Dreissena polymorpha. Next base: position 141,866,577 of record NC_068358.1, on the reverse strand, counting down.
CACCTGTGGTTTAATCAATTGAGAGCTTGACTGTTTATGTTGTTGTTATTTCCTAAAAGAATGTTTACCATATATATACATCAGGCTTCCTGAAAAGGCCCGACCGCCGGTCTTGTCCGGCAAAATGCTTTACGGTCCGGTGAAGTTTCTAATATCGCCGGTCCTTGTGACAGGCCAAAAAAAAAAGATTAAATACCGAAAAGTCTTATACTTACGAAAAGAAAGAAAACACCCTATTACTGTATTAGTATCTCTCTTTCATGAATTTCGAGCCTTTTTGCCATTAAGAACACAAAAGCGTCACTAGTTCTGAAGAGTGCTCTCCTTTTGTTGTTTTTTTGAAAAAGTCAATTTCATTTGTCCGATATATCTATCCAATTACAAAGGTTGTAACAAAAAATTCACATGAAAAAAATGTTGTTGCTAAAGTTCTCCCATCCACATCGTCAGCTTCTGTGGTCATCGAATCAGATACAGGGCTTTTTTTCCTTCTTTGGGACCCGCCGAAAATCGGCCCTTTTCCCTGAGATTTTTTTTTCCCCTCAGCAGGTAAATTTTCCCCCATACTTCATTTTTTCCCCTAAAAAAAAAAATAAAAAAAAAAAAATTGTTTTTTTTTTTTTTTTTAACTTTAAATACATAAGTTAACCTGATCCAGTGTAGAAAATATAACATATTGCATAATTAAATTATCTGTTGCCTTGATTTTGTTTTAAAAACAGCAAAATATGTTGAATTGATTATTTAAGACTTTCCTTATTTTCCCCAAATCCGGCGTTTCGTGTCATTTTTTTCCCCAAAATCCGGCATTTTGCGCGATTTTTTTCCCCTCAAAAAAGGCCAGGCCCTTTCCCCAAAATCAGATAAAAACCCCTGAGATAGTGAATGGGAACCAGTATTGTCAAGTCTGTGCCTGAGAATGCAACCATGCAACAGCCTCATTTTACCATGGACAATGACATTGCAAAACTGTGTGACGAAGACTCTGATTGTGATTCCGATGATGGTCTTGACTTTGAGGATGAAGAAGGCAGCACCAATCGTGTTATGTTATTTTGTTTTGAGTCTGACTAGAATTTAAAGCTGTTGTCCATCATACACTGTAATCACTAGAACACGCAAGTGTTTTTGTTTTACCTTATGAAGTGTGCTTATACACAGGCTGCACATTGCAATAAATAGGAGTTAAACTTAACTTAATTCTTCAGTTATAAACTCATGTTGTTCAGTCAGGTGAAGTTTTTACCGGACAGGCTAACTTTTCCATCAGCCTGTCCGGTTGACAGGCACTTTTTGAGACTTTTCAGGAAGCCTGATACATGTACATGTATGAAAAGATAATGTTTCTTAGATGTTTACAAGTAATCTGCTATGCTGTAAATCAATGTTTATAAATCCTACACATTTAGATCATAACACTTTAAAACACTTTAAATGAGAAAGTCGGAATCTTCTTTTACTGGTCAATCTAACTTTGGTAATTTTTTGTCATACCCATGTTTATGATACTACAAGTCGAGCCATGAGAAAAAAGGCGTAATGAGTATCCGACCAGGCGTATATCAATGTCGATGAGACTCTTTGCCTATTCTGTACATTTAATGTGAAATTGACATTAATGCTGTCCTAGAGAACAAGTCATAAATGAGTTTAACTTTTTATATAGATTTTGGTAATTTTTTTGGAAATAAAAACAAGTGCAGTACTCAAAACATGTTTAAGCATAATTCATATATAGAATCTTATTGTATTTATATAATTTAATAAGATTTAGTATAGCTCACATTTATAGACTATAGAGTATATATAAGCACCTTAAATGACTTTTTGCGCATTGAAAAATAAAAAAACACTTAAAAAATCGTCCCAGTATGTAACATTACGCAATACAAATCTTAGAACGTATTTTTGATCGATTAAGGTGCATAATCTGTTCAACCAATAATCCAGTTGAGTGTTTAGTGTAAGTTTACCTTTGAATCAAAAGTCGATCAAAAGAACCTTGATATCAAAATAGCGGCCAATTGTGTTCTTATTTGGGAAAAGGGATGTTTCAAGCGAACAGCGGCTCCTGCAGGAAGTAACTGTATAGTGCAATATGCCAATAGAGATAAATGATAATCTTATGATGCTTATAAAATTGTTAAAATAATTGTAAGCGATCTCATTGTTGACGAAGTTTATAGGTAACTTACATAGACCACAGGCAGTGTGACTTAATTTTCAATGGTACAAGCAGTGCCATAACTTAGTTTTATTGCAAAATGACGTTTGTGTACTTTATGAATACTATATGCAAGAAAGACCCAAGACAGAGATACAACACATGTTAGTTGAATATTTTAAAGATAGTCAGTTCATATCATCATTTAAAATTTATTGTGTTTGCATTTATGAATACCAGTAACAAATAATAATATTACTAGATTAAACATGCCATGTGCTAAGTCAGTTTTCTATGGAAATGGTAAATCCCCCTAAATATTCCTAAATACCCTTTATGGCCGAAACATAGGAGTTATATGCCCTTTAACAACAATAATATCAGGGGGTAAAATACCCTTTAGACTAAATCCTTATCTGAAGCTCTGGTTTTATGTTGATATAAATATAAAGTTATTCTGAACATATTGAATGTCTGTAGCTTTATTGATGACTTGATTGTAGAATTAAGCACCAAAGATGGCGTTGTGTTTCGATTTGAAGAAATGCGTGGTTCCATGCCAATACCATTTGATGGATGTCCATTTGTGCAATTGGGAACGGAAGTAAGAGAATGCCACCATGGTCCAAATAGGAAGGAAACAAAGAAAACTCAGCCTGTAAGGTTTTCATATAACACAAAATAATGATGAGAAATTGTATTATTATTGAAAATGATTGTTTTCTGGTATTATTAATTATTTGGGTGACACCTTTACAGGCACGATTGCTTGGGTTAAAGAGAAAGTGCCAGGACAGTTGTTATGTCACTACCAGTAGTGTGTCTATTTAGTGTTCCCCATGGGGGCATGGAATTGTGTGCATCCTTGGCATATCAATTGCTGTGCAGTGAAGAAAGTTGTTTACCTTGCATGATGTCATTTGATGTGTCAAAATAATGGAATGCAATTGATAAGTAAAATGGAAACTATTTGTGATGTTTATATTACATGGGAAACAAGGTATAGCATGTGATTAATAATTATAATCTGATTTTTCCATAATCATATATTGTTCAGTCTATCTACCTGTTAAGGTCTCACATTTACATATTTTTCTAAATGTTTAAAAGAAATGCTTTAAACTAAACGTTATCGTTTAAACGGTATCTCCATGTCACTTTAAAAAGCATCTGTGTCAAACTGAAATTAATACTTTTTCTAGAAATTATCATTCACATGTCATTCGCGCATGAAGTCACATTAAAAACCAACTGTTCTCATGGTTGTCAAACCACTGGGTTACATTCTATCTAGCTTCATGCCATAATATTTTGCAACAAAGAAAAATTAATTTATGTCGCACAATTTGATTAATAATACAACTATTTTTTATGTATAACAGTAGGTTTGACAAACTTAGTCATTATTTGTTGAAAACGTTCCCATATGGGGACTTTTCCGGCAACAAGCCTCATTCGCAATCACCCACAAAAAAAAGATGGTGGGAAATTTTCCTTGTGGTCTTTATGCCGAAGAGCGTCGAATTTTCAAGATGTTTTGGGGCATGATAATGCAACTAGTGGCTGGAAAATATCCTCAAATATGGGCCTTTGCCCTATGTGATAATTTTGTATACAAAATAAAAGTCTTTCAGCATCTGTCAATAAATTTGCTAATAAAATATTCCTATGTCAGAAAATAAGGAACTAAAATACATTATTTTGATATTGACTGCAGTTAAAATGTTTGCGGATTTGGTAAACATTTGTTCAGCCAAACACAAAACGCAGCCGTTTAAATGCGAGACCTTTAAAAACACGGTATCTGGCAGTCTGTCTGGTTTCTCTCTGTCTGTATTTCGTTTGGTGCGTCTGTCTGGCTTTTTATTAATTCATTTACCTTTATTGTGATACATTCATCTAAGTTCATTATATGCATGAATAAAAAATAACAGATGAAACGGTATTTTACGAAGCTGAATTTGGTTATTTTATAACATATATGTAAAAAGGTCTAATATATAAGAAATCACAGAAATATTATAGTTGTTTATTGTCAACATCACTTTACATCAACGTAAGTAAAGTCAAGAGGGTACGGATATTGGGTTTTGCTTAAGAATTTAGCAAGAATAGTATAATATAGTCATACAGTGTATTCGAGGTGAATGGCATTGTGCGATTGTGAATTAAGGTGTTTATGTGTCCAAGAAACAATAAAAACAACATCATACCAACTTCATTCATTTTTATGCCCCCTTCGAAGAAGAGGGGGTATATTGTTTTGCACGTCGGTCCGTATGTCCGTCTGTCCGTCCACCAGATGGTTTCCGGATGATAACTCAAGAACGCTTAGGCCTGGGATCATGAAACTTCATAGGTACATTGATTGTGACTCGCATATGACCCCTATTGATTTTGAGGTCACTAGGTCAAAGGTCAAGGTCACAGTGACCGGAAATAGTTAAATGGTTTCCGGATGATAACTCAATAATGCTTATGCCTAGGATTATAAAACTTCAAAGGTACATTGATCATGACTAGCAGATGACCCCTATTGATTTTCAGGTCACTAGGTCTAAGGTCAAGGTCACGGTGACCCAAAATAGTAAAATGGTTTCCGGATGATAACTCAAGAACGCTTATGCCTAGGATCATGAAACTTCATAGGTACATTGATCATGACTCGCAGATGACCCATATTGATTTTCAGGTCACTAGGTTAAAGGTCAAGGTCGCGGTGACCCGAAATAGTAAAATGGTTTCTGGATGATTATTTAAGAACACTTATGCCTAGGATCATGAAACTTCATAGGTACATTGATCATGACTCGCAGATGACCCCTATTGATTTTCAGGTCACTAGGTAAGAGGTCAAGGTCACGGTGACCCGAAATAGTAAAATGGTTTCTGGATGATAACTCAAAAACTCTTACGCCTAGGATCATGAAACTTCATAGGTACATTGATCATGACTCGCAGATGACCCCTATTGATTTTCAGGTCACTAGGTCAAAGGTCAAGGTCACGGTGACTCAACGTAGAAAAATGGTTTCCAGATGATAACTCAAGAACGCTTACGCCTAGGATCATGAAACTTCATAGGTACATTGATCATGACTCGCATATGACCCCTTTTGACTTTCAGGTCACTAGGTCAAAGGTCAAGGTCACGTTGACTTGACACAGTAAAATGGTTTATGGATGATAACTCAAGAAAACTTACGTCTGGGATCATGAAACTTCATACATGTAGGTACATTAGTCATGACTCACATATGACCCCTATTGATTTTCAGGTCACTAGATCAAAGGTCAAGGTCACAGTGCCAAAAAACGTATTCACACAATGGCTGCCACTACAACTGACAGCCCAAATGGGGGGCATGCATGTTTTACAAACAGCCCTGGTTTTGAATTACCACCACAATGGAGGCTGTATTCCATAACATTTTGAGCTACAAGGACTAAACATCTTACGAAAATACATTTTTCTTCAAATATCAATTGTCAATATCACAGTTACCGGTACATAGAACATAGTACATAGAAGGATGCTTTGTTCCTCAGCGATCTAAAGAAAAATCACAATAATTTGGATGAATTGCATTCGTTTTATTTCGGCCAATAAGACTCCAAATTTGAAGTTAATTTGGGTACATGTGTGTTATTTTGCAAATGATCAAGGAGTATGAAAAAACACTGAATTGCTTTCCATTTGTAAACTGAAAAATATAAATGATATTTTGGTAAGAGATTTTCATGACAGTTGAACAAAATCTTTGACAAGCTATTAAAGACGAAATAAGATGTCTTCTAATTAGTTCATGAACTGCTTAAGTTTGTATTTTGCTTATTCACTGTATATAGTGTGTTAATTCTAATATCAGTATTTGCTTCAAATTTCACTGTTAAACCTGGAAAGAATTTATATTGATGACCTGTTCATGATATATTTCATAAACAGGATCCTTCATTTTATTTATGCAGAAAAGGTCAGCTATTCAACCGGCATTGGTGTTAAATAAGATTGATGTGCAATGGTATTTCACTTTTTATGCCCCCCGGTAGGGTGGCATATAGCAGTTGAACTGTCCGTCAAGAAGATAGCAAATTGATATTTGGCATGCATGTGTATCTCATGGAGCGGATTGGAGCTGCACATTTTGAGTGATGAAAGGTCAAGGTTATCCTTCAAGGTTAAAAAAATCCAAGGGAAAAAACAAGTTTTAAAGGGATATAATTTCTATTTATCATCTGGCAGGTACAGACCATTTTTACAAGTGAAGTTATATTTTTTAAAGGGATATAATTAAAAAAAATAATCAAAGCAGCGCAGTTTCTGACAAACACATCCCTTGTATTAATTTAAGGAATTGTCAGAAAGGCAGCAGGTATTTTAAAAAATGGAATAACAAAAGGATGATTTTGTAAAATCATTATTATAATTTAAGTAATCAAAATTATAATATGATATTTAATGTATTAAACATTCATAAATTGTCTTGTCATGAATGCATACAAATTGAACATTTATGCAGCTGTTGTTACGTTTTGTTTGTAGGCAGCTCCTGAGGTTCAGATTATCACCAATCAGACGTCTATAGCAATGGAGGAAGTGGCAGCCGTAGCCGTTAGCAACGCTAAGCAGCTGGCACCAGAGGTAATTAAGGTAATGTCACTGAAAGAAAAAGAAAAAAGTGTATAATTATTCTTGCCCGCACAATTACTGCTTATTTTCAGCATGTGTGAAAAAAAAATTGTGCAGACGATATCCTTTTATTAATTTTAAAGCTTCTAAATTCCACTACATGTTTATTTTTTACAGTAACACTGGAAGTCAAACAGAATTAGCACTGCAATTTGCAGGTTGACAATATTAAAAAAATTTCATTAAAATGACATGTTTGTTAAAGGGGCCTTTTCACAGATTTTGGCATGTATCGAAGATTGTCTCAGAGGTCGGCCAAGAGGGCGACTTGGGCGAAATTTTCGCCAAACATCGGCTCATATTGCCTTTATTTAAGAGAAAAGTGAAATTCATTTAGCCCTATTTTTCAAGTAAATCCATAAACAAACAATACCTCTAAAGCAGCATCACATTTAAATTCCAGCAAACACAATTTATTTCCTCACACCCGATAAAAATAAATACAAATGAAGTCAAATCTCCAATAGTTTTAACACATTGCATCCTCTATGGAGCTAATGTATTAATGCTGTATCTGACAGTACTGCATGCTGCTGGCAACGTAGTCTACTAGTATTGATCAATGCCTTTTGGCCATAATTGCCACCTGCTGGGGTGTTACAAGTTTACAGTTTTAACTCCTAGAAATCGCCCCAACATCAAAGAACTTTGATGTCTACAGTCTTCTGAGAGCATTGATAGCTTGCAGTTTTTAGCTCGACTTTTATATATGAAATATATATAGTGGAGCTATCCTACTCACCCCGGCGTCGGCATGAGCGTCTGCGTTAGCGTTGGCGTCTGCGTTAGCGTGAAAATGTTAAAGTTTTCCTACTACCCCAAATATTTCCTTTGTCCCTTGACATATTGCTTTCATATTTTGCATACTTGTTTACCAACATGATCCCAATCTATAAACAATAGCAGACAACTCTATCAAGCATTTTGTCATAATAATGGCCCCTTTTCCACTTAGAATATGCAGCAAATGTTCAAGTTTGCGTACTGCCCCAACTATTTTCAATGTTCCTTGACATATTGCTTTCATATTTTGCATACTTGTATACCAACATGACCCCAACCTATAAACAAGAGCAGACAACTCTATCAAGCATTTTATCATAATTATGGCCCCTTTTCCACTTAGAATATGCAGCAAATGTTAACGTTTGCGTACTACCCCAACTTTTTTCTATGTCCCTTGACATATTGTGTTCATATTTTGCATACTTGTTAACCATCAAGACCCCAACCTATAAACAAGAGCAGACAACTGTATCCAGCATTTTGACAGAATTATTGCCCCTTTTATATTAAGAATATGCATATTATTGATAATTCTATGTTAAAGTTTGCGTACTACCCGAAATTATATTTCCTATTTCCTTTGACATATTGCTTTTATATTTTGCATACTTGTTTACCAACATGACCCCAACCTATAAACAAGAGCATACCACTGTATCAAGCATTTTGACATACTCATGGCCCCTTTTACACTTATATAATTGAACATTTTGCTTAAATTGCCATAACTTCTTTATTTGGTATCACATTTTATTATTACTTTCACAAAACAACACTTACCTGAATACCACTATGGATTCAACCCAAACAATACCCCACGCCCCTACCCAGAATCCCTCCATCATCTAATAAATTACCACACCCCACATTATACCCTCCTCTCACCCCCCCATACCCCCCCCTACCCCGCCCAATTTTTGTTTTTGTTTTAAACATCAAATAAATTACCACACCCCACATTATACCCCCCCTCTCCCCCCCCTACTTTCCTCCCAATTTTTTTTTTTTTTTTTCCTTTTTTTATTTTTGAAAGATCTTCTAATAAATTATTGAATATGATTAATTTCCCCATGATGGCTTACGTTATACTGTCAAGCACTCGAATAGTCGAGCGCGCTGTCTTCTGACAGCTCTTGTTTAGGGATTGGTTTAATTGACATCATTTAGAAACCATGTTGTGATTGTAAAAGACTTGTGTATTTAAATGGTTATTTAGCTTAACTGGCCAGAGGCCAGCGGGGCTTATGTCATGTTCCTGTGTCCGTCGTGCGTAAGTGCGTCCGTCCGTGCGTTTACTTTTTCTTTAAACATCTTTTTCTCCTAAACTACTTGTCCAATTCTGATGAAATTTCTCAGGAATGTTCCCGGGGTGAACCTCTTACAAATTTGGGCAAATTATGCTCCTGGGGTCAAATTTGAACCTGCCCTGGGGGGGTCAAAAATTGAAAAATTGCTTATATAAGGCCTATTTTGTGAAAAATTTAAAAATCTTCTTGTCCATAACCATTTGGCCTAGGGCTACCAAATTTGGTATGTAGTGACATCTTATAGTACTCTACCAAGTTTCTTCAAATTATGCCCTTGGGGTCAAATTTGACCCTGCCCCGGGGGTCAAAATGTTGAAAATTTGCTTATCTAAGGCCTATTTTGTGAAAACTTTAAAAATCTTCTTGTCCATAACCATTGGGCCTAGGGCTACCAAATTTGGTATGTAGTGACATCTTATAGTCCTCTACCAAGTTTCTTCAAATTATGCCCCTGGGGTCAAATTTGACCGTGCCCGGGGGGTCAAATGTTGAAAATTTGCTTATATAAGGCCTATTTTGTGAAAACTTTAGAAATCTTCTTGTCCATAACCATAGAGCTTAGGGCTACCAAATTTGGTATGTAATGACATCTTATTGTCCTCTACCAAGTTTCTTCAAATTATGCCCCTGGGGTCAAATTTGACCGTGCCCGGGGGGTCAAAATGTTGAAAATTTGCTTATATAAGGCCTATTTTGTGAAAACTTTAGAAATCTTCTTGTCCATAACCATAGAGCTTAGGGCTACCCAATTTGGTATGTAATGACATCTTATTGTCCTCTACCAAGTTTCTTCAAATTATGCCCCTGGGGTCAAATTTGACCCTGTCCTTGGGGGGTCAAAATGTTGATAATTTGCTTATATAAGGCCTATTTTGTAAAAACTTTAAAAATCTTCTTGTCCATAACCATTTGGCCTAAGGCTACCAAATTTAGTATGTAGTGACATCTTATAGTCCTGGACCAAGTTTCTTCAAATTATGCCACTGTGGTCAAATTTGACCCTGCCCTGGGGGTCAAAAAATTGAAAATTTGCTTATATAAGACCTGTTTTGTGCAATCTTTAAAAATCTTCTTGTCCATAACCGTATGGCAAAGGGCTACCAAATTTGGTATGTAATGACATTTAATAGTCCTCTACCAAGTTTGTTCAAATTAAGCCCCTGGGATCAAATTTGACCGTTCCCTAGGGGTCACAAAATTGAACATATGCTTATATTGGGCCCATTTTGTGCAAACTTAAAAAATCTTCTTGTCCATAACTATTGGGCCTATTTCTACCAAATTCGGTATGTAGTGACATCTAATAGGTCTCTACTTAGTTTGTTCAAATTATGCCCCTGCGGACAAATTTGACTCTTCCCCGGGGGTCACAAAAATTAACATATGCTTAAATTAGGCCTATTTTGTGCAAACTTTAAAAATCTTCTTGTTCATAATTATAGAGCCTAGGGCTACTAAATTTGGTATGTAGTGATATCTAATAGTCCTTTAGAAAATTTGTTCATGACTCGCAGATGACCCCTATTGATTTTCAGGTCACTAGGTCAAAGGGCATGGTCACAGTGACCCAAATTGTAAAATGGTGTCCGGATGTTAACTCAAGAACGCTAATGCCTAGGATCATGAAACTTCAAAGGTACATTGATCATGACTCGCAGATGACCCCTATTGAATTTTAGGTCACTAGGTCAAACATCAAGGTCACGGTGACCCGAAATAGTAAAATGGTTTCTGGATGATAACTCAAGAATGCTTATGCCTAGGATCATGAAATTTTATAGGTACATTGATCATGACTCGCAGATGACCCCTATTGATTTTCAGGTCACTAGGTCAAAGGTCATGGTCACGGTGTCTCGACTTAGAAAAATGGTTTCTGGATGATAACTCAAGAAGGCTTACACCTAGGATCATGAAACTAAATAGGTACATTGATCATGACTCGCAGATGACCCCTATTGATGTTCAGGTCACTAGGTCAAAGGTCAAGGTCGCGATGACTTTACACAGTATAATGGTTTCCGGATGATAACTCAAGAAAGCTAATACGCCTAGGATCATGAAACTTTATAGGTACATTGATCATGACTCGCAGATGACCCCTATTGATTTTTAGGTCACTTGGTCAAAGGTCAAGGTCACAGTGCCAAATAACGTATTCACACAATGGCTTCCACTACAACTGACAGCTCATATGGGGGGCATGCATGTTTTACAAACAGCCCTTGTTATATTTTGAGATGATTCTTTACAAAGAAAGATGCTACTATTGTATTTGTTATAAATGTGTAAAATGCTCTTAAGAAGGAACCAGAGATTATTAACCCTTTACCAAACACTAACAGGATTTTACAGGTTTGTAGCTGACAACTTTATAAATAATTGTGATAAAAGAAGAAATTGCTCAAGGTGAGCAATTTCTGCTTTTATCACAATAATTTCTTCCCTACCTGATCATTTCCTTCAGATTCCATTACAATTTAATTGTCGTCTGCAACCTCTTTCAAATTGGGAATGTCCAAAATGTGTCGTTTGGTAAAGGGTTAAGGCATTTTGATACATATGGATCTTGTGAATCTGTTTCAAATCAAATAAGTAGATTTGATCTTCAGCTTCTAAAAATATGTGAAATAGAAAGAACGACAATATCTTTTGGAGAGATAAATGTACCTACGTTATAAGCAAAGGACCTGTGCAACAATTCCCGGGCTTTTAAGTCTGTTTAGTTAACACGGTAGTAACTTTGTCCATATATAAAAATGCTCACCCTTCCAACTTTAAACCCCCAGTGGGACAAGGGATAGAAAGAGAAAGTCACATGCTTGAGTACATTTCAACCCATGCGCATTGCACGTTTTTTTCGCAAAGAAAAAACAGTGGAGCGATACAGGGCCATCATGGCCCTCTTGTTTTAAATTTTGGGGTTAATGGGTCGTGTATGTAAATGTAATTTATATTTAGCACTTTCATGCACACTTGAATTCTGAAAAAGGGTTGTTTATTGTGTTGTTTTCTTTATACTTGATTGTTGATTTAATAAAAAATCAAGAGGATTGAATCAGCAGGATTCATAATGCACATCTTGTATTTAGCAATTTAAAGGGGTAAAAAATAATGCAACTAATTACAAGATATACAAGATAAAACAACAAAACATGACTTCTCCTTATTTCTCTTGACTTCTCCGTAAATGCCAGTCAAGAGAGAAGTCACTTCTCCCTAAAATTTTACCCTAGGCCGACCCCTGTTGTCTGACATTAAATGCTTTATATTGATAAATATAAACATTTGATCTTAAAAGCTCCAGTACAAAATCAAGAATAAAATTAGAAAAAGGAAAAAAAGTAACCCTCAACAGGGCTTGAACCACTGACCCCTGGAGTCCAGGAGTAAAAGTATACCACTTAATAGACCACTTGGCCATCCATGCTCATACAATTAAGAGTGTATTTTATACTTAATATAAGCAATCCTCGTAGTTTCACAAAATATAACTACAACAACAGAACTCTCCAAATTATTCAATCGTTTAGCCTTGCAAGGCTTTATAATTTTCAGGTTTTTAAATCGTCAAAAGATGCATATAATGGCTATTTTAGAGCATGGTAAATGTTCAGTATTACTGTTTCCTTACAAAGATCATAACTTTTAATACATGAAAATTTGCGAATCTGAAACAACTTTTTTTAGTTTTGTCAATTAACCAAAAAGGCCCCTTCGATATAAAAAAAATAAAATCAGGAGATGCGACTTATGAGTTTTAAGGCAGATACAGCAGGCTAATTCGTTTTTATGCCCCTGAACCAGCGGTTCTGGGGGCATATTAAAATTGCACTGTCCGTTAGTTAGTTAGTCCGTCCGGATTAGTTTCTTCTCAATAGGTCAAGCAATTGTCATCAGATCTTTGCCAAACTTCTTGAAAATGTGTAAGGCAATAACATCTAGGTCAAGTTTGATAAGGGGCCAAATTGACCCAGACACTTCTGAGTGACGACCCTTGAATCATTGCAAAATAGGTTTTTTTCTTGTTTCCGCTCACAAACTAGAGCAAATGTCATAGGACCTTCGCCACACTTCATGAAAATGTGTGAGGCAATAACATCTAGGCCAAGTTTGATAAACGTCCAAATTGACCCAGACACTCCTGAGTTACGACCTTTGAATCATCGAACAATTGCGTTTTTTCTGGTTTTTGCTCAATAACTCCAGCAATTGTCATGGTATCTTCACAATACTTCATGAATATGTGAAAGGCAATAACATCTAGGTCAAGTTTGATAATCAGCCAATTTGACCAAGACACTTCTGAGTTACGGCCCTTGAATCATAGAAAAATTGCGTTTTTTCTCGTTTCTGCTCAATAACTTGAGCAAATGTCAGAAAAGATGATATGTGAAGCTCACATGTCAATATCACTTATATGAGCCAAATGTAAAATATTTGCCGAATATATAACCCATTTGTAATAGTACTGATATCATAAATAACTGACAAATATCCTGTTTTAACCTAATATTTCCATAAAATCATTTTCCAATTATCAGAGGATCTTCGGGGGCATGTGTCATCCTTTGGAGACAGCTCTTGTATTTCTACATGTAATCTAGAACAATTACCCGCTACAATTTTGTGCATAACATGTATTTAAGAATTATCCCGAACATACATATGCTGGCGTCAAGAGGAAAATAATTCAAAGCACAAAGAAACGTGGCTGTTACTGCCAGATTCGAATGAAAACCATCTTGCGGTTCCCAGACTATAAGGTAAGATGATGTAATTATAAATAATCAAATAGAATTTAAAAAATCAATAATATACTTTTGAGTAAATTTTTTAGGCAATAGTTGTTTGAAGAGAATGTTTAAAAACAGAACAAAAAAAATGGATTTAATGTTCACAAACCATGTCAGAAACAATGTTAATATTGGTTTGTATTGTTTTATTAGTCCCCTACCAGTTTCACCGGAGGGGACTTGTTGTTTGCGCTCTGTGTGTCCATCAGTCAGTCAGTCTGTCACACTTTTCTGGATCCTGGAATAACTTTACAAGTTCTTAATATTATTTCATGAAACTTAAAACATGGATAGATGGCAATAACGACATTATGCGCGTCATTTCATTTTGTTCCTACGTCAAAAGTTCTGGTTGCTATGGCAAAAAACAACACACAAAAATTCTGACAATGGTGGAGCTGGTAGGGGACTTAAATTGCTTGACAATAGTCTTGTTATCTTTATGTGGCATTTATAGCGATTGATATTCTTTCATGACAAAATTAAAGAAAATGGTTTTGTTTTTTTAGCTCACTTGAGCACATAGAGCTCATGGGGAGCTTCAAGAATACCGTGTTGTTTGTCGTCCGTCAAGGTTGTGCATGCGTGCGCTAACTTTTTACTTCAACTGTCTTCTCCTTCTGAGCTGCTGGACATGGAATGACCCTGGAATGACTCTCTTTCAAAGTTGTTTAAATCGTTCTGGTCCTTTGCATCAGTAAATCACCAGGGCTAAAAATAGATTTTAAAAATGTAAGCTTCAAAATTCTTTCTCTTTAACCACAAGGCCTAGAGCTTAGATATTTAGCATGAATCATTGTTGTGTGGGCCTCTACAAAGATTGCTCAAACTATGGACCTGGGTTCAAAATAAGTCCAGCCCTGGGGCCCAATGGGTTTTCCCTGTATGTGTATAGTGAAATCTTCAAAAATCTTCTCTGAAACCACATGTCCTTGAGCTTACATATTTGACATAAAACATCATTCGGTGGGTCTTTACTTTAATTGCTCAAATTATTGCCCTGGGGTCAAAATTAGCCCCACCCATGGGGCTATTGTTTCTTCCCTATATTTGTATAGTAAAAATCTTCTCTGACACTGCAAGGCCTAGAACTTCAATATTTGGTATAAGAACCTACGCTCTTATGTTTCTGTTAATGCCGTTTGGGAAATTTAATCATAACGTTGGCGCGAAATATATATATACGCATCCAACGTCATACGTTGGCGCGAAATATATATATACGCATCCGACGTCATTTATCCATTGTTATTCTACTTAAATATCTGTTAAGTTTAAATTGTTTTAAGAGTGTGGAATTTTGTGTTTGGAAGAATTAATATCGGTAAATATATTGTTGGTACTTATATTGTATATGTATTTCTGTATGTATTATCATTATAATTACATACGTGCAATCGTTTGAATTATTTATTTAAATACTATGTTAATAATTTGGTATGTTTGACTGTATATATTATAAATGTATTGTATTTATTTTTAGAGAATCGTCAGCAAATAAAAATAATGACGCATATCTCGTGCCTTCGTATTGGAATGGCCATCTCTTAACATTGGTATTGATCATCTGTTGAATCCCTTCAAAGATTGTTTAAATAATTTCTCTGAGGAGTGACGCTTAGGCCAGCCCCGGTGTTTTCCTTAAATTTATATAATAACTTCTCAGAAACCATAAGGGCATGAGCATAGATATTAGGTTTGCTAAAATCTTTTCTGAAACCACAAGGCATATAACATATAAATTTGGCATGAAACATCTTCTAGAGGATCTCCATAAAGATTGTTCATTTTATTTTCCTTGTCTTAAAATTAGCTACCCCCTGAGGGCAGCTCAGGGGTGTCACAGTTCATGGTAAATCCGGATTTGAGGATTTAGGTCCTCTAGAGCCACTATTTATATTGATGTAAATAAGAGGTTTTTTATGGCCATTTTAAGATTCATATCACCAAATGTCATAGTGAACACAAAATATTTAACTTTAACTAACACTCTGTTTACTCTGGCCCCCAGAATACTCAGCTTTTTTTAAGGAGTATGGATTTTGGCCTAATCACAGCACTGGGCAACCAAATTGTTATACCCCACCGATAAATGTGTTTAATCATGCTGCCGTGTAGTCCATATGAACGGACTCCCAGAGCCTTTGATAATTTTTGCTATGGCGGCTCTAGTAGTCCATATGCACCCCTTCATAAACATGGGTGCAGTTCAGCGCACGGAATCCGTGCGCTTCACTAAAAAGACGTCGTTCGAGACAAATTGAGGAAAATAATGAATAAACTTCATAAACATGTTAAATTTACCTGAATGGAAACCTACGGATGTTATCCTTTGCATGCAACCTATAAAAAC
Source organism: Dreissena polymorpha (assembly GCF_020536995.1). Lineage (NCBI taxonomy): Eukaryota > Metazoa > Mollusca > Bivalvia > Myida > Dreissenidae > Dreissena > Dreissena polymorpha. Next base: position 141,850,481 of record NC_068358.1, on the reverse strand, counting down.
ACGACGATGTTTCAACACACTTTTCTCGCTGACATATTCATGTTTAAATTTGAAACAGTGTATTCTGTATCTAATACCACATCGTTATCGACTTTAATAGGCTCCATCACATAACCCAACATGCAAAATATTGGTGTACTGCGACCTAACCAATATTGGGTCAATTTTCCAATATGGCAGATACAGTGTACGAAAGAAAAACTAAGTCAATAAAAAGCAATTATTTCTTGCTTTAATGGTACCATTTGGATGAGTTTGTGGTTTAGACAGGTAAACTTTAATAAGTTCTTGCAGTTTCAATGTTCCTTAACCCTTGCATTGTTGATAACATTTTGCACCCATGGACAAGAGAGAGCACATTGCAACTCTCAGCAACCCATTGGGTTATACAGTTGAATTATTGCAACTAGCTGCGGTGGTGCACGTGTAAATTTTGTTGGGATCAGCCTGGTTACTCCTTACAGTGTAGTTATGGCCCCTTATTTTACTGAAATTAGTGAATTTTTTCAACTTTTTTCCATCCGGAGCGGTTTCTCAGCATCTACTATATGGATGTTCATGAAACTTAAATAAATGTGTATCATCATGCTGCGGTAGTGCACTTGTAAATTTTGTTGGGATCGGCCTGGTGACATTGGAATTGTGCCCCCTTATTTGACTGAAATCAGTGACTTTTTCAACTTTTTTCCAACCGGACCTGTTTCTCAGAAACTATTGAGGGCTATGGAATCTCATGAAACTTAAAATAAATGTGTATTAGGATACTGCAATGGTGCACATGTAAATTCTTTTTGGATAGCCTTGGTAACTCCAGAGTTTTGTCCCCTCAATTGATTGAAATTGAGGATTTTTCCATCTGGAGCTGTTCCTCAGTAACTATTGCATAGTAATTCACAAAACGAAAATATATATTTATCATAAAACTGCGGTGATGCAAGCACAAATTCTGTTCCGACAGCCTTGTAACTCCATAGTTATGCCTCACTTATTGATTTAAATTGAGGATTTTTTTTCAGTCTGGAGCAGGTACTGTTTCAAGGAAGTTAATGAATCTAAGTACGGTGCTGTACGCATTAATTCTGTTTGAACATCCTTGGTAATTCCTGAGTTATGCCCTCGAAATAAATTCAATTTTTAGTAAATTTGTCAGTTTTAAGCTTTTAACAATTGCATTGAATTTTATGAAACTAAAAATAAAAGTGTATCATCATACAGCAGTGGTGCATGCATAAGTTTTTTTATCCCCCCGCTCCAATTTGGAGGGTAGGGGATAATGATGATGATTATGTGGTTATCTCCACCATCTTTCTGTCCATCCATCCGTCCTGGCCACTTTTTCCTCCTACACTATTAGCACTAGAACCTTGAAACTTAAACACGTGAGCATATTTGCGACAGTGCACTATTTGGAATTTTGATCTGATCCCTGGGATACGCGTTGGCTGCGGCCGCGCCATTTCCAATTTTGAGATTGGCTTAGTATCTCAAGAGTTATGCCCCTTCATTGATTTTTTAGCTCAGCTGTTTTCTGAGAAAACCCTAGGTATTGTCATAGCCAGCTCATCGTATCGTTTGCTGTCCGCTGGCGTCATGCTAAAACATTAATATTGGCTCTAAAATCAAAGTGCTTCCACCTTAAACTTTGAAACTTCATATGTAGATGCACCTTGATGAGTTCTACACGCCACACCCATTTTTGGGTCACTAGGTCAAAGGTCAAGGTCACTGTGACCTATACAAAAAAATTCTGACAAGCTTTCATTTATTAACTCCACTTTTCGAAGAAAAATGAGAGCTATACTACTCGCCCCGGCGTCGCAGTCGCCGTTGGTTAAAGTTTTTTAAAAAGTCAAATAACTTTAAGACTTTCAAAGATAATAAACTCAAACTTTGAATAATCCTTAATGGCAACAAGACAATTGTGTAGGTTAAGGTGCATAACTCTGTCAGCATTTGTTTTAGAGTTATGCCCCTTTTTATACTTAGAAAATTGAAAATTTGGTCAAGTTTTGTGTTTAGGTCCACTTTATTCCTTAAAGGCCCTATAAAGGTGACAAATCCAATTATTATGCATATAAACTTGCCAAATTTTTACCGGATTTCAGTTACTCTTTCATAAAAAATGCTAATAATACAGCTGAGGTGCAACGTTGTTAAGAAGTATTGAAGATATTCCCGTTTCATTATTGGAAGAAATGTTTACAACTTTGCAACTAACGTGATGTGTAGCCCCAAAGCAGTGACTTATGCTAAAAATAGCCAAAACAACATTCACTTTTAATTCTATTTAATACAACATTTTACCAGCAAAAAGTAACTAATTAGATCACTACAAACGTTTTGACCATTATTAGAAGAGATATACTTTGTGAGTGATACCGGAAAACATTGAAAATCAACGATATATTTTTGGTGACCTGAGGCACTTTCACTTTCACTTTCCCGAGTAAACAGCGATGTAAATAAACTGATTGTTTGTAAACACGATTGACTTGGAGGACACCGTATTTTGAGCTCAAAACAAGTTGTATTGCTCATATTTTTATGGTAATGTCCAATAGCATATACATATTGTTTTTTGATAACCTTTATATATAAAATACGGAAAAAATAATTAAAAATCGGTAAATAATTACGGATCTTCAACTTTATAGAGCCTTTAAGTATTAAAGCTAATTGCTTTCATACTTGCAACACTTACTAACTATCATAAGGGGACTGTGCAGGCAAAGTAATGTAACTCTGACTGGCATTTTGACAGAAGTATGGCCCCCTTTTTAGCTCGACTATTATATATGAAATATATATAGTGGAGCTATCCTACTCACCCCTGCTTCGGCGTGAGTGTGCAAATGTTAAAGTTTTCGTACCACCCCAAATATTTCCTATGTTCCTTGACATATTGCTTTAATATTTTGCATACTTCTTAACCAACATGACCCCAACCTATAAACCAGAGCAGACAACTGTATCAAGTATTTTGTAAGAATTATGACCCTTTTTTCACTTAGAATATGCATATTATTGATAAATCGATGTTAAAGTTTGCGTACCACCTCAAATATTTTCAATGTCCGTTGACATATTGCTTTCATATTTTGCAAACTTCTTAACCAACATGACCCCAATCTATAAACAATAGCAGACAGCTGTGTCAAGCATTTTGTAAAAATTATGGCATTTCTTCTATTTAGAATATGCATATTATTGATAAATCTATGTTAAAGTTTGCGTACCACCTCAAATATTGTCAATGTCCCTTGACATATTGCTTTCATATTTTGAAAACTTCTTTACCAACATGACCCCAATCTATAAACAAGAGCAGACAACTGTATCAAGGACTTTGTAAGAATTATGGCCCTTTTTCGTCTTAGTAACTGAATATTATGTTAGATTTTATGTTTAGATCCACTTGACTTCTAAAGTATCAAAGCTATTGCTTTCAAACTTCAAATATTTTCTTACTATCATGAGGGAACTGTACCTGACAAGTTCAATTTGGCCTTGACCTTTGAATGACCTTGAATCTCAAGGTCAAAAGAATAAATGTTAGTTAAATATCCATAACTTCTTTATTTGTTCAGATTTTATTAATACTTTGACAAAACAACACTTACCTGAATACTACTATGTATTCCACCCAAACAATACCCCCACGCCCCAACCCAGAATCCCTCCCCCCCCCAAATAAAAAAATAATTAGTTTTTTCCTTTTTTTATTTTTTTTCAAAGATCGTCTTATAAATGACCACACCCCACATTGTACACCCCTCTCAACCCACCCTACCCCCCCCCCCCCACAATTTTTTGTTTGCCTTTTTTTATTATTAAAAGATAGTCTAAATAAATAATCCCACCCCACATTATACCCCCCTCTCAACCCCCCCCCCCCCTACCCAACCCAAAAAGAATATTGTTTTCTTTGAAACATGGTTAAAAATACAAAAACAATAGTTATTTACTTTATTTTTGAAGGACCCTCCAAACTTCCCACCCAAGCTATTGCTATAAAACTTAAATTCTTATTAGTTTGTTTAATGTCTTTACAAATGTTCAAAAGGTTGTGGAAAATATACCTGAACTATTACGTTGACCTTATTGAATAATTTGAACACTTTTCCCATGATGGCTTACGTTATACTGTCAAGCACTCCAATAGTCGAGCGTGCTGTCCTCTGACAGCTCTTGTTTACTTAGAAAGTTAAATGTTTGGTTAAGTTTTGTGTTTTGGTCCATTTTACTCCTAAAGCATCATAGCTATTGCTTTCAGACTTGGAACACTCGCTAACTATCATAAGGGGACTGTACAGGACAAGTAGCATAACTCTGGTTGGCATTTTGACGGAATTATGGTCCTTTTTTGACTCAGTTACTCTGATTTTTTTGTTGAATTTTGTGTTTAGATGCACTTTACTTCTAAAATATCAAGGCTATTGTTTTCAAACTTCAATACTTTCTTACTATCATGAGGGTACTGTAATTGGCAAGTTGAATTTGACCATGATCTTTGAATGACCTTTAATCTCTAGGTCAAATAAATAAATTTTGCTTACATTGCCTTAACTTCTTTATTCAGGATCAGATTTGATTCATACTTTGACAAAGCAACACTTACCTGACATTCCACAATGGACTCCACCCAAACCATCCGCCACGCCCCTCCCCAGAATCCCCCCAAAAAAAAAAAAAAAATAAAATTAAAAACAAAATACCCCTTTTTTCATCTTTTTTAAATATATCTAATAAATGACCACACTCCCAAATTATTCCACCTCTCCCCCTCACAAACAAATTTTTTTTAACATAGTAAAAAACAACAAGCAATATCTATTTGTATTATGTTATTTTTGAAAGATTGGCCAACCATCCCACTCAAGCTATTGCTATCAAACTTGAAATATAATCTTATTAGTTTGTTTTATGTCTTTACAAATGTTCAATAGATTGTGGAAAATATACCTGAATTCAGAATCGTCTATACAGTAAAACGTCTTTAAAACATAAGCGATCAATATGTTTCAATAATGGTCCTCTTCCAGTTAGAATATGACTATATTACCTTGACCTTATTGAATAACAACAATCTTATCATGATGGCTTACATTATACTGTCAAGCACTCGGAAAGTCGAGCGCGCTGTCTTCTGATAGCTCTTGTTCAAAACTGCACCTGCAGCCGATCTTTAGCGTCTGTTATGCCGTGCTCTTGTTTTGCCATGAACTGTTTCTCAATGACTATTGTATGAAATGTATTGAAATTTAAAATTAATGTTATGTATTATAAGTTTTATATTGTGCTGGCACGCTTGGATTTTTTTTCGGTTCAGATCAAGAGTTATGGCCCCTTAATTGATTGAAATCGAGATATTTCTCTGTCTTTGCGGTTGTATGGAATTTAATGAAATTAAAATTAAATCGGTATTATCATACTTTGAAGGTTCTTGCATAACATTTGTCAGGATTATTTGGAAAGTTCGTAGTTGTATCCTTTAAATGATTGAAACTTAAGTTTTTTCTACACTACATCTAGCGCGATTTCTGCCATCCACCACACTCCCACCGTGGACAATTTTTCGTGAGCGTGGAAAATCACCACGATCTGAAGGTGTTTCCATCATGATAGATCGCGTCGACAGTGGCTGAACACTGCGCGCGTTATTGGGAAATCGATCTCACGGTGGACCACCATGATCGCAGTGGACCACCGTGATCGCGGTTGACCACCGCGGCCTCGGTGGTTCACGGTGAAATACAGGTTAATGTGAATGAACATGTATATTTCGATATTGCAGACCGTATAATTTTTGGCAAAGTTCTAGAATGTTTTGTTACATTTTTATGTACATTTGTATACATTGTAACTTGATTGTTTACAATCGTCAATTTTCTATTGTTTACCCTCGTTCCAGAATCATTTGACATGTTGTACATCGAGCATGATGTACTTTATGTTTTGTTTCTACAGTTTCCGCGTGAAGAATTACTTGTTGTTTATTTAAAGAATTGTTTGTTTTTGTTAAAATTTCGGAAATGCTTTCTCGTTTGTGTACGTATAGCTTGCCAATAATTACATATCAACATTTTACGAGTAATTTGATTCTGACTATTTTAGTGACTTCCTCCTGTTTATATTGTTACATGTATTGATTCGAATATAAATTCGAAACATCGGCAGTAAGTATTCAATTCAGTGATATTTTAAGAACATAAGCATTCAAAAAGATTAGTTGTTATGTTATCAAGTGACTATGATCTGTTTTGTTCAATAACAAGTTTATTTCGATACACAAATGTACATATTTAAAAAAGGTATGGATGTAAACAACAAATTCTCCATTTTATTCGATATAGTAACTTCATGTAGACATCAAATTCTCCATTTTATTCGATATAGTAAATGGATGTAGACATCACATTCTCCATCATTATTTCGTAAGAAAACAAGCGTTTAAAATGTATTCGTATTGTAATACAGCACATGTACAATAAATAGACATACATATGCATGTATAACAAAATCATATTTATGACATAATCAGTATTTAAATGCATGTTTGTAATATTAATAATAAAAAACTCGTCAGCGTTGTTACTATTTTCTTTTTTTCTCTCTAAAAACCATATTCTTGGTCGTATCTGAAATAAAAGAGTAAAACAGTTTTAAAAAAGCTGAATGTGAAATTATGACTCGTTAAATTCACCGCGATTTCTTAACAACACTTCTTATCGATACTTTATAAATTTGATATACATTGTATTTGCTCAATGCACAACATTATTATAACACAATAATTAAATCAATATTTACCATAATATTACGATTTTTTTTTTCATGTTATTTTACATACAGTGTATGTTTCAAAGTGCACTTGTTATTGAACAAAGAACAGGTATACAAATAGTCACTTACCAACATGACAACTGATCTTTTCGCATGACTATGATATTAAAATGTTGCGGAATTTAATACTTACTGTGGATGTCTCGCATTTGTACATGTACATTTATTTGATCCAATACATGTAACAAAAGAAAAAGGAAATCGCAAAAATAGTCTGATATCAAATTAAATGTACATGTAACATGTTTGTATGTAATTGTTGGTGAGCTATATATGTACACAAACGAGCAAGCGTTTTCAGAGGTTAACAAAAAACAAATCTTTAATTAAGAACAACAAGGGAAACTTCATGCAGAAACAATTGAAACAAAACCTGAAGCATAAAACACAAACAATACTCACGCTTGAGACATGTCAATGATTCTATAAAGAGGGCAAACAGGAGAGAAAACAGTTGAACATTCGGTGATTTTATTATGAAGTGCATGTAATACATGTACATACAAAGTTTAAAAAATAACAACATTATACGATCTGCAATGTGAATGAACATGTACATTTTGATATTGCAGACCGTACATTTGTATAATGTTGTTGTTGCACATGTATTTCACCGCGAACCACCTAGACCGTGCAGGTCCTCCGCGATCCCTTTGGTCCACCGTGAGATCAATTTCCCGATAACGCCGAGACTGACACTGCAATTCGCCACAGCGAAATCATCGTGTTCAATGGTGTATCGTGGTGAGATAGTAATAGTCCACTCTGGGCTGAATCAGGATGATGCGTTGTGGATGGCAGAAATCGCGCTAGACGTAGTGTATATTCCGCAGGGGATATCATTTCAACGATTTTGCTTGTTTTAATGTGTTTATAGTAAACAAAGTTATAGGTACAAAGTGCCTTCAGTGCGACTGTAACTTAACATTGAAGGTGAGGTGATCTCAGGCGAGCGACCCAGGGCCCTTTTGGCCTCTTGTTTTCTTAAAAAATGCCCAAGGTATATATTCAAATGTAGTTAACTTTACGGTTATCTCCTACATGTATTGGCAGTATGTTGCCTCGCAATAGGAGCATAATTTTATCTTTTCAATGTACATTTTTTCTCTTCTTAAAATTTATCAATCAATCGATTCTAGATTTAATGAAAATCTTAATATGGATAGAATAATCAGCAATCAGTGAAAGGTTTTTATATGAGGTTTTAAATGTGTTTAAAGGCATATTGATTGTTTTCTCTATATAAGACAATTATTCAACATAACAGTCCAAATTGTATTGACATAAAAAGTGTGAGGTACAATACTAAATTGATGAAATCTTCAAGAAGAAATAGTCAAAAGTCTAAATAGTATTATTCCAATAGGGTTGGAACTCACGCCTTAAGCTTCAATGATTATGTTCTGCGCTTAAGTACAGAATATTGACAGTGACAATAACGCGATACATACAATTCATTCATAAATATTTTTCTACTATAAAGTTTTTCCCGTGCCTGCAAAAAGGATTTCAGGGACAATTTTTTGCATTTGATATAATGCATAATTTACAGAAGATTTTTGATATCAAGGTCTGTGTACTAATAAATCATTATACCCCCATTACCATTGGTAATTGGGGCTATATAGGAGTCACTTTGTCGGTCTGTCTGTAGGTCTGTCCCGAAATCTTGTCCAGGCAATAACTGTGTTGTTCATTGTGAGATTTCAAAATCATTTGGAGCATTTGTTCACCATCATTGGACGGTTTGTCGCGCGAAATAATTACATCGATATGTCAAAGGTCAAGGTCACACTTTGAGTTCAAAGGTAAAAAATGGCCATAAATGAGCTTGTCCGGGCCATAACTTTGTCATTTATTGTGAGATTTTAAAATCATTTTGCATAATTGGACGGTGTGTTGCTCGAAAGAATTATGTCGATATCTCCAAGGTCAAGGTCACACTTTGAATTCAAAGGTCAAAAATGGCAATACATGAGCTTGTCCGGGCAATAACTATGTCGTTCATGGTGAGATTTTAAATTCATTTGGCACATTTGTTCACCATCATTAAACCGTGTGTCGCGCGAAAGAATTACGTCAATATCTCAAAGGTCAAGGTCACACTTTGAGTTCAAAGGTCAAAAATGGCCATAAATGAGCTTGTCTGGGCCATAACTATGTCGTTCATTGTGGAATTTTCAAATCATTTGGCACATTTGTTCATCATCATTGGACGGTGTGTCGTGGGGAAGAATAACGTTGATATCTCCAAGACCAAGGTCACACTGAGTTCAAAGGTCAAAAATGGCCATAAATGAGCATGTCGAGGCCATAACTATATCGTTCATTGTGAGATTTGTAAATCATTTATTGACCAATCAAGATCACACTGAGTTCAAAGGCCAAAAATTGCCATAAATGAGCATGTCCAGGCCGTAACTATTTGGTTCATTGTGAGATTTTAAAATAATTTGTTCACCATCATTGGATGGTATGTCACACGAAAGAATTATGTCAATATCTCCATGGTCAAGGTCACACTTTGAGTGCAAAGGTAAAAAATGGCCATAAATGATAATGGCATAATAATTCTTAAAAATTGCCATACATTAGATTCTCTTGTTTTGTGAAGACAGCATGCAAAATAGTCTGTGTCAATGCATCATGTGGGGGTATACTTTACGTCTGTGACAAAGCTCTAGTTTTGATATTTTTTTGTTAATGTAAACATTATTATGCCCCCCCTTCGAAGAAGAGGGGGTATATTGTTTTGCAAGAATGCTTACGCCTAGGATCATGAAACTTCATAGGTACATTGATCATGACTGGCAGATGACCCCTAATGATTTTCATTTTGAAAAGAAAATTGCCAGACTAGCTTGATGCCCCTTTAAAATGAGTAAATGCAAAGGATATGAAATAGTAATTATTGTAAATAGGTTGTTTAGTTACTTTTGTCAGTGTTTTAAATTAGATGTGTCTATGAGGGAGGTTAATGATTCAAATTTCGTATTTCCTTTATTGATTGCACAATAATTATGACATAGCTTGAAGGCACAGACACAAGGCGGAAAAGACTGGCTGTCATAGATCGGCTAAAATCATCTGAAGTCTCTTTATTGAGAGGAGAAGTGTGTGTTCTTGTTGCCTATGTTGGAACCCACGAGAATCACATAATGGGCGAGGTTTGTATTACTTTTAATGTGCATCATAATCAATGTATGTTTATACTTTAAAAACTTAACAAATATTGTGTACAACAGCAAGTCATAGAGGTTAGACATGTCACATGCAAGATAATCTGGAATATCTCTACCCAGATTTCTCAAATTCTTAGCACTTCCCTAGGGATAAATGTGTTTATGCATTTTATGATATTTGGTTTTGTAAAATCTTAAATCTTCGATGAAACCGCAGTGCCTAAATACCCATATTTATTAGCCCGGCTGTTTTCGGAGGAATATTTTTATGCTCCTCCAAAATTTATTTTGGGGGGAGCATATAGTTGCCGCTTCGTCTGTCCGTCTGTCCGTGCGTCCGTCCGTCTGTGCACAATTTTTGTCCGGGCTATTTCTCAGCAACTAATGACCGGAATTCATTGAAACTTTATGGGAAGCTTCACTACCAAGAGGAGATGTGCATATTATCAGTGGGTTCTGGTAGGATGATTTTTCACAGAGTTATGGCCCTTTGAAATTTTCCATTAAATGTTCATATAGTGCAATTTTTGTCCAGGCGATTTCTCAGCAACTAGTGACCGGAATTCAATTAAACTTTATGGGAAGCTTCACTATCAAGAGGAGATGTGCATATTATCAGCAGGTTCTGGTCGGATGATTTTTCACAGAGTTATGGCCCTTTGAAATTCTCCATTAACTGTTCATATAGTACAATTCTTGTCCGGGCTATTTCTCAGCAACTAATGACTGGAATTTAATGAAAATTTATGGGAAGCTTCACTATCAAGAGGAGATGTGCATATTATCAGCTGGTTCTGGTCGGATGATTTTTCACAGAGTTATGGCCCTTTGAAATTTTCTATAAAAAAATTATTGTCCTCCCAACTATACTGTGCCCTCAAGACGTTTCCTTTTATCTGAATACATTTGTATATAGTGCAATATTGTGACAAAAAAAACTTTGGGGAGCATCACCCGTCTCCGACGGTTTCTTGTTTCTCAATTGGGAATAATGGGTCTTTTTAATTGCTTGTTACTTAATTGCACAAACCCATCTGAATATTATTTTACCTGCATTTGGTTGAAATGTTGAGTTTCGGTGCTAATTTGATTTGTTTACTGGCAGATAATGCGCTTTTGGAACTAAATTTACACACTTTTCTGTACTTATGGGCATTTTTCTTACTGTTGCTTGGAATTTTGTATTTTTTTCTCGATTGGGATTGTCCCTTTTACAGGTACTATATAAAAAAGGAAACAATCACAGATGTGCCGTTGATAAAAGCGATGGGAATGGTTGTTTTTCCTGTTATAAAGCAGTGTATGGTGGGGTGTGCATGGTATGTTATTGAGCTCAGATCTGTAGACACTGGGCACTTAATGCATGTGTTTTATGTTGTCCCTGATTAACCTGTGCAGTTTGCACATGCTTATCTTGGACAACACTTTCTGCTTTTATGGAAGTTTTTGTTAAATGGAAGTATCTTCCATACAAAAATTGACTTTATGCGGAAAGCCTCATCCCTGATTTGTCTGTGTGGACTGCACTGTGTGGACTGCACTGACAATTCAGGGATGACACTTTACTCTCATACATTAAGATAGTTTGCCCAGAACGCAGCTCATATGTCACTCATCTTTACAGGAGGCTGGATTAACCCAGCATATAGACAAGGAGCTGATAGATGTTATAGTCAAGTTTATAGACGAGGGCGTGTATGACTCCCCGAGTATGAAGCAGCATCTAGAGCAGTACGTGCAGCGCTGCCATCCTGCCATCCTCCCTACCAACAGGCGCTTCTACCCTACCATCCATATCATACAGAACCATATGCACAAAGCTTTACGTATAAAATTCCCCAATGGCGAGCATAAAGCGAAGGTATTAAAGCTGACACATTTTGATACTTCTAATGAGCTTGGCTCTGAGAAATCATGATTTTATGCATGTGCTTAAAAGATGCAAATACACATTAAAATACAAGAAATTGCGTACGTCGTCTTAACGTTGTTAACTCCCTAAAGGCCACATTTATTGTCAAATCTCCATGAAACTTGGTCAGTATATTTGTGACCTAGAGCTCATGGCCCTCTTGTTTAGAGTTTAATGTTTCTGCATAATTCAAGTTGCAAAATGCATAAAGTTCAATACAAACGATTTTATGCCTTTATCTGCCAGTATCTTCGATGAGCGAAAACCTTGTTTATTTAACATAAACAAGTGAATTATTTATTTTTGTTTTAAATAATAACACATCAAAAAGGTATAATAATAAATGAAATGCTTCATGAGAACTTTCATCAGTCTCGTTGATTTTACAAGTTGCAATTCACAACACTTGAAACTTGATGGGTAAAATTCTTAGAACACGCACTAGCATAATATTATGTAGGAATGTCAATAATTGTGGCAGGGCTGTTATTATTTCTTTTCCGTGAAACAAAAATGTACTTAACATCTTCTTTTTTACAGGTTAAAGGCAGCAGGCAAAGGGAAGAGGGTAGCAAACGCAAAAATAGAACGGTAAATATTTTCAAACTATGGTTGGTTTGAATACTTTTTCCAATTTATTTTCTAAGTTTATTGGTAGTGAGCAAAGAATAATTTTGTTTTCTGGAGCATTGCTGTTTCCTCACTCCATGACTGTTTATAGCCTCATGGTTTGATCATTATTGTAATACATGCATATTATGTTATCAGGATGCAACAAAGAAAAAGGATCACTCCACAAAACACCAAACCAAAGTGAGACCACCAACACAAAGTAATCCTAAGGTAAATAGCTACATATTTTTTTGGAAATTATTTTAGTAGGTTCTATACAGCTGTAGCCATTTCTTCTGTCTGTTAAGTGCTGGTTAATGGCATTTTTCCATTCAGCAATATACATATTTCCCAATTGATCTTTTCTAGGAGTTATTGCTCTTTGATTTTAATATGTTGTTTTTTTACAGAAATTGAAATATGCACTTTCCTTTTAGTTTGACTAAGCACATCTTGTCAGTTCATTCTGCTCAGTAGATTTTAAGGGAATAATTTCTCTTTGAATGATAATTGATTTCAATGTTTGATCTCAGGCACCTATAGGTCGAATTTTATTACATTTTGTAAGCAGCATCTCTATAAGGTGGACGAAGTATGTTTTCAGGTTGTTCTGCTCGTAAAATCCTTTATTGAGTTATTGCCCTTCAATCAATAATTGACATTTTCTTTTGAATTATATGTTTCTGTGACCTATCCAGGATCATGTGTTTTTCTTTCTGAAGTACTGGAAAAAGGATTTTTCCCAATCAGGGATTTTTTTTTCACAATTGGCGTCTAAAAAAATCCCAATTCAAGATTTTCAGGTCACTTTTTTCCCAATTGGCGTCCAAACAAATCCCAAATTAAGATTTCCACACACACTCACACAAATATTTTATATTTGTATGCCCCCCTTCGAAGAATAGGGGGTATATTGTTTTGCTCATGTTGGTCTGTCGGTTTGTCCGTCCGTCCGTCGGTCCGTCCACCAGATGGTTTCCAGATGATAACTCAAGAACGCTTAGGCCTAGGATCATGAAACTTCATAGGAACATTGATCATGACTGGCAGATGACCCCTATAGATTTTCAGGTCACTAGGTCAAAGGTCAAGGTCACAGTGACTTGAAATAGTAAAATGGTTTCCGAATGATAACTTAAGAATGCTTACGCCTAGGATCATGAAACTTCATAGGAACATTGATCATGACTGGCAGATGACCCCTATTGATTTTCAGGTCACTAGGTCAAAGGTCAATCTCACAGTGACTAGAAACAGTAAAATAGTTTCCGGGTGATAACTCAAGAATTCTTACGCCTAGGATCATGAAACTTCGTAGGTACATTGATCATGACTGGCAGATGACCCCTATAAATTTTCAGGTCACTAGGTCAAAGGTCAAGGTCACATTGACTCGAAACAGTAAAATGGTTTCCTGATGATTACTCAAGAATAATTAGGCCTAGGATCATGAAACTTCATAGGTACATTTATCATGACTAGCAGATAACCCCTATTGATGTTCATGTCACTAGGTCAAAGGTCAAGGTCACAGTGACAAAAAACGTATTCACACAATTGCTGCCACTACAACTGACAGCCCTTAGGGGGGGGCATGTATGTTTTACAAACAGCCCTTGTTTGTAAATAAATTGCAACATTTCATTAATTTGTCTATGCAGCTCTATCAGCTGAACCTGAGGTAAATTTAATATTGCCATAATAACAACACTTTTTCTCAATTTTAAAGTATTTGTTTGCAAAAAGTAAAAATAAAGTTTCTCAAGTAGAAGATTTCGCGACATGAATTTTCATAATCTCAGTTTTTATTGCGCGTATTTTCCCAACTGGGCTAGTACTGGTACTTTTCTAGATTGGGCTGAAAAATGGCTGCTGCTTCAGTGATTTTGAAGGGAGTAAATGCCCCTTGAATTGTAATTTGTTACAACACATTTCTGATTGACAGATTGCAGCATATGGGAGAATCCATCAGTTTCACTTATAGTCTTGATTCTCTTGTTAGAACTCTGAATAATTGGGGATCCCTTATTTATATCAACATGTGGATATATAACATTTGAGATGAAGTGATAATCTGTGTTAGTGATTAATGGAGAAAGCAGTCACCACCTGGTCGTATTTTATGTAAGACTTAAGAACTCAAGCACTTTTCTCTTTCCAAAACCATGAAAACCAAAGTCAGGGACCACTTAAGCTAAGTATCTCAAAAAATAAACTAAATATATTGTCCACACATTTGAATGTTTGTATGATTGATAAGGGCACTGATCACAAGAATTTACTTTAAATTTGTAATGTTTAGCATTTTATAGGAGTGTGTTTATTGCATGTTTCATAACAAAAAAGTTGTGATCGGAGCTATTTGTGTGATTAATCTTGTGATAAAAAAGTGTGAATATGTTTTTTTGTTGTATTTAGGTTAACACTGATGGTACTGTGATTCAACAACATTACATAGGTAGGTTTTTTGCTGTAAAATCTGCATAAACAAATATGAGCCATGCTCTGAGAAAATGGGGTTTAATGCATGTGTAAAGTGTCATCCCAGATTAGCCTGTGCAGTTTGAACAGACTAATCAGGGAGGACACTGTCAAACTAGACTTGTGCTTTTAAGATGAAAAATAAAGAGGAAAGTTAAGTGATAGTGTTGGTTCTGATTAGCCTGTGGGGAATGCACATTCCTATCTGGGAAATCACTTTACACACATGCATAAGCCCCTATTTCCCAAACAAGGCACACATGTAAAATTACATGCTTCCAGATTAAGAAATATTAATTCTACATTATTGCATAAACTCTATCTATAATGCCCTCTGGCGGGATGCAGAAACTTGGCAAAAGGAGGGCTTGAACATGAGAAATCGTGTATTAACAAGGCAATTCTCGTGCTGTTCAAGCCCTGTTATGTCTTTTTCATATCCATAGACTGGTCCAAGCGCAGTTACTTCCCTTAGTAATGGCTGAACTTTGTTAATAACTCCAGCCTTCGACGACTTTCCAAGCATAAATGGGGAACTAAATAAGCACCAGTTTTTTCATGCATGCAGGGATAAAGGCAATGAATATTTCAATCCACTTTTCAAATTATACCATCTGCACTCTCTTGACAACAGCTTTATTTTATTGGCAACGATAATGAAGTTAAGGTTATTTACTCAACACTTTTAAACGTGTAAGTTTGTATGTACCTTATACGTTCCTGCTGTATGCTTAAAATACATTAGTGACAATATGTTGTCAGTATTAATTTTTAGAAAATTTAGTTGGAACAAAATAAAATAGACCTGTACGAAAGAATCATCTATGAAAACAATGACTTATTCTGATGATATTTATCCGTCATGACCAGTAAATTCAAAAATAGTTCCTCATTTCTTACTTTGCGCGGCTGAATTTCAAACTTGCATTAATCCACTGTTTAAACACGTTTTAAATCACATTTTAAATCGAAAACCTATCCGAAGGTAAAGCCCCGTCTGAAATTTCTGATGATGACCGAGGGAGGCATATGTAAAACACAACCTTGAACTGTATGACGTCATATGAAATAATCAAATTATTTTGTCGATGTCGATTTAACAAGACAATATTATTTTAATACATTTTGGTATGCCTACTCGGGCAGGAACTGATTTTTCGAGCGCCCACAGTTGATCATGCCCTCGAAAATGTGTATTATCCCTATATAATTATTTAAAATCCTCACCTGCTTTATTGATACTGTACATTAATATTTTGTTTTTATGCCCCCCTTCGAAGAAGAGGGGGTATATGGCTTTGCACATGTCGGTCGGTCGGTCGGTCTGTCGGTCCGTCCACCAGGTGGTTTCCAGATGATAACTCAAGAACGCTTGGGCCTAGGATCATGAAACTTAATAGGAACATTGATCATGATTTGCAGATGACCCCTATTGATTTTGAGGTCACTAGGTCAAAGGTCAAGGTCACAGTGACCCGAAAGAGTAAAATGGTTTCCGAATGATAACTCAAGAATGCTTTGGCCTGGGATCTTGAAACTTGATAGGTAGATTGATCATGACTTGCAGGTGACCCCTATTGATTTTCAGGTCACTAGGTCAAAGGTCAAGGTCACAGTGACCCGAAATAGTAAAATGGTTTCCGGATCATAACTCTAGAAAGCTTATGCCTAGGATGATGAAACTTCATAGGTACATTGATCATGACTCGCAGATGACCCCTATTGATTTTCAGGTCACTAGGTCAAAGGTCAAGGTCACGGTGACCTGAATTAGTAAAATGGTTTCCTAATGATAACTCAAGAACGCTTATGCCTAGGAGCATGAAAATTGATAGGTAGATTGATCATGACTCGCAGTTGACCCCTGTTGATTTTCAGGTCACTATATCAAAGGTCAAGGTCACGGTGACCTGAAGAAGTAAAATGGTTTCCGGATGATAACTCAAGAACGCTAATGGCTACGATCATGAAACTTCATAGGTACATTGATCATGACTCGCAGATGAACCCTATTAATTTTGAGGTAACTAGGTCAAAGGTCAAGGTCATGATGACCCGAAATAGTAAAATGGTTTCCGGATGATAACTCAAGAACGCTATGCCTAGGATCATGAAACTTCATAGGTACATTGATCATGACTCGCAGATAACCCCTTTCGATTTTGAGGTCACTAGGTCAAAGGTCAAGTTCACGGTGACCCGAAATAGTAAAATGGTTTCCGGATGATATCTGAAGAACGCTTATTCCTAGGATCATGAATCTTCATAGGTACATTGATCATGATTCGCAGATGACCCCTATTGATTTTCAGGTCACTAGGTCAAAGGTCAAGGTCACGTTGACCCAAAATAGTAAAATGGTTTCCGGATGATACCTCAAGAACGCTTATGCCTAGGATCATGAAACTTCATAGGTACATTGATTATGACTCGCAGATGACCCCTATTGATTTTCAGGTCACTAGGTAAAAGGTTAAGGTCATGTTGACCCGAAATAGTAAAATGGTTTCCGGATGATAACTCAAGAACGCTTATGCCTAGGATCATGAAACTTCATAGGTACATTGATCATGACTCGCAGATGATCCCTATTGATTTTCAGGACACTAGGTCAAAGGTCAAGGTCATTTGAAAAAAAGTTATGAGCTATTGTCATCACCTTGGCATCGGCGTCCGGTTAAGTTTTGTGTTTAGGTCCACCTTTCTCATAAAGTATCAAAGCTATTGCATTCAAACTTGGTTGACTTACTATCATGAGGGGACTGGGCAGGCAAAGTTAGATAACTCTGGCGTGCATTTTGACAGAATTATGTGCCCTTTTTATACTTAGAAAATTGATAATTTGGTTAAGACAAAAGTATACTTTTTGCGATTGAGAATATAGCCGAATTTCGGCTATAAAATTGGGCAAAAAAAACAACCCTGCCTAGAATCATGAAACTTCATTGGTACATTGATCATGACTGGCAGATGACCCCTATTGATTTTCAGGTTACTAGGTCAAAGGTCAAGGTCACAGTGACTCGAAACAGTAAAATGGTTCCGGGTGATTACTCAAGAATGCTTAGGCCTAGGATCATGAAACTTCATAGGTACATTTATCATGACTTGCAGATGACCCCTATTGATTTTCTGGTCTCTAGGTCAAAGGGCAAGGTCACAGTGACAAAAAACATATTCACACAATGGCTGCCACTACAACTGACAGCCCATATGGGGGGCATGCATGTTTTACAAACAGCCCTTGTTCAATATGATATGAGAGATTCCCCTTTTAAATATGTGATATGGTATTTATCATTATAATTTCTTGTTCAACACCAGATGATACCGCAGACCGTGAAGATGAGGTTGTACAGTGCCCACCAGACTATGTTGATGAACAAGGTAAGGGGTGTTTGGTATTGATTAATATAATTAAGCCTCGCTTTTGGAACATGGGGCGGATTGGCCTATGCAGTTCATACAGGCTAATATGGGACAACATTTTCTGCCTTGACTGGATTTGCTTTTAGAAGAGACTCCCTTCAAAAAAAATTCTGATGAAGCAGAAAGTGTCTTCCCTGATAAGACGTTAATGCATCAAGTCGGTTTTCCCAGAGCATATTGAATTTGACAACAGAATGATGGGAATTAATTCAGTCTATTGTCCGCAGTGCAGTCCCATTTTGCTATGTGAATCTACCTGCATGAGTTACAGATCAAGTTTAAGTTTTGTAGCAGTCAATTCAATTTTGGGGAAGTTAGGGCTCTACTGTAACAGATTTTCAGACTTTTTTGTTTTATGCTTGCAGATATTAAGCCGATTTTTGGTGTGTGGCTCTTTTTCCATTACTTACTGATCAAGTTTGAGTTTCGTTCTAGTCCATAGATTTTTGACAAGGTATCGGGAGTTGGACTAAACATTTTTCTTTAACAGAATACTTATCCAGTTTTTTTCCCTCAACACTTTCAGACACGTCCTTATTAATGAGTCTGCCTGTAGGATTTTCAGATAAAGATTGAGTTTTATTATGTATCAGGAGTTTGGAGACAAAAGTTTAATGAGGGGGCATCTGTGCCTTATGGACATATCTTGTTATGCTGATTATTATAAAAACAACAACACTCTAAGTATTTCATGTAGATAATACAGTTAAAAATTGGTATGAGCTGTCTAAAAAACAGAATGAGCCCTGATATTGCAATGTATATAACAGTAAACGGTCTCAATTATATAATTATAAATTTAAAAAATAAATATGTTTAAATAAAAGTCAGAGTGTTATGTACAAAAATAAATATTTGGAGTATTCACTTTAAATTTAAATAGATGCAAATCTAACCAATATATTTGTTTGCATATAAATTCAACAGCTTATGGCACACCTTGTCCAAGGATTGTAAGATAAATCAACACATGCAAATAATTAATGACTCCATCCAAGGATTGTAAGATAAATCAACACATGCAAATAATTAATGACTCCATCCAAGGAGTGTAAGATAAATCAACACATGCAAATAATTAATGACTCCATGATACTTTTTTTTTTAACTGTATGGGCAAAAATCTTTTCTAATCATTTATAAATGTATTCATATTTTAGTATTATTGAACACATAAAAATATGTTATTGTTGCAAACTGCATATGTGTGATTTGACTTTTGAAGTTGCGGATACATTTGATGTTTCTCTTCTTGTATGTGATTCCATTTAGTTTATAGAGCTTAAAAACAGTATTGAATTTCTTTTAACAACTTAGTGGAAACATAATTTATAATTACTTTGTATTTGGATTACCTTTAATTAAATAACGTTTTTATTTGATATTGAAAGTTCATAATAATATTTTATTGTGTAAATTCTTCAAACTATGAATATGACAAAAATAGTAAACTTATTTAGTCTTGAAATAATAGGTTTTAGTGATACACAACCTTTGTCTTGATCAAACTTGGTTGGACTGTTTAGCTTGACAATAACTATGGCAAGTTTAAAACTTGGTTGAGAGGTGTAAAAATCCGGTCCAACTCTTTATCTTGACAATAACTATGGCAAGTTTAAAACTTGGTTGAGAGGTGCAAAAATCCGGTCCAACTCTTTATTGGGACAATATCTATGGCAAGTTTGAAATATGGTTAAGTGGTGTAAAAAAACTAGTTCAAATATAAGGAACCCTTTTTGTCCACTCTAGAAGCTGTGTTAATGACTCAATGCTAAAAAAAACATGGTCAGAATGTTAATGTTGACAGAATCAAGGCTAAGTTTGCATCTGGGTCTAGTGGGGTTAATACTAAATAATGGGTCCCCATGTGGTTTTGATGACAATGGGTGTAATTTTAGCCCATGTGAGTGCTTTAGGGCTAGAATGATTAATCTAATTATGAGCCTTGTTTTGGGAAAGCCAAGCTTAATGTTTCTACAGATTTAATTATTTCGTGACTACAATGATGCAACTTTACACATGGCATCCTTGATTGATGCAAACAAAATAGATGTTCGTTCTGTGTCATGGTTGGATTAGTACAATAATTTTTTCACTGGTCTTTTCTTAGAACAATTTTAACTCTGCTGTTTTCGGAGAAAACCAGAGGTATTGTCATAGCCAGCTCGTCATCCGGCGTCTGCCGTGCTAAAACCTTAACATTGGCTCTAAATTCAAAGTGCTTCCACCTACAACTTTGAAACTTCATATGTAGATGCACCTTGATGAGTTCTACATGCCACGCCCATTTTTGGGTCACTTGGTGGAAGGTCAAGGTCACTGTGACCTCTAAAAAAAAATAAAATCTTAATAAAATAAAATTAATTTAAGCTTTCATTTATTCAAAACTGCACCCGCAGGCGAGCGTTGGCACCTGTTATGCAGTGCTCTTGTTTAATCTTCTTACAGTGAAATATGCAAAAAAATTCTCGTAACTTTATTTTACCCTACCAGTGAAACGGTAGGTTTGCGCTCTGTGTGTAAGTCTGTCTGTCTGTCAGTCTGTCGGTCCGTCAGTCCGTCTTAATTTTCTGGAACCTGCGATAACTTTGAAAGTTTGTCATATTTTTTCATGAAACTTATAACATGGACAGATGGCAATAAGGAGATTATGCACGTCAATTCCTTTTGTTCCTACGTCAAAAATTGTGGTTGCTATGGCAACAAATAGAAAAAAAAAATACTGACAAGGGTGGAGTTTCACCGGTAGAGGAAATATTGCTTGGCAATCTCTTGTTTAACTTGTATTCAAATACACATAAATGAAGAGCTGGTTATTGTCCCCTACCAGTGAAACAGGAGGGGACTTATGGTTTTCGATCTGTGTGTCAGTCTGTCTGTCAGTTTGTCCGTCCGTCACACTTTTCTGGATCCTGTGATAACTTAAAAAGTTCTTCATATTTTTTCATGACACTTTTAATATTGACAGATGGCAGTATGGAGATTATGCACGTCAATTCATTTTGTTCCTACGTCAAAAATTGTATTTGCTATGGCAACAAATGTTTAAAAAAATACTGACAATAGTGTAGTTTCACCGGTAGGGGACCATATTGCTTGGCAATCTCTTTTTTAATATCATTTTTAATTTCACTTTATGAAAGGATTGAATGATAAATGACCATTCAAGTATGATGTTAAAACAAAATGCTGGAAATTAATGAAAAAGTATAAGCACAAAGAAAGTACTACACTGTACCACACATTCTTTAGACCTTTTAACCGTTGCAATAATATCATATCATGCTTTGTCTTATAAAATAAGTACTGGTAGAAAACTGAAACCATAACAAACATTGTTAAAAACAAAATTGTTATTACATTGCACATTCGCCTGGAATTTTTGCTTTTTGGATGGCCAACACAATTTCTTTCTAATATAAACAAATTGAAACTGAACCAGCCAGAGAAAAACCTTCTTTCAAGATTAGACTTTCATAATTACACTATACAAAGAAGCATTAAATGTGTTTAAGAAAGTTATTGTTATACCCCCCATTCAAAGTAAAGGGGATATATGGGGATATACTGGCATTACCATGTGCATCTGTTGGTCATTTGACTGTGGGTTGGTCGGGCATTCTGTCTGTCCGTCGGTCTGTCGGTCTGTAGAACCAAATATTACAACAGGTGCTCTCCTACACTTATTAACTGGCAACATTCAAATTTGCAGGCCCGTTCCTGTTGGTATTATATAACAATTGTCACAGTCCAATAACAAATAGAAGTTGTGTGACAAAGATGTGATTATTACAGCATTTTAGAGAATAACATACATTGAATGAAACAACTTGTGGTGGGATAAGTCTGAAATATAGTCTTTGGCATCTTTCCCTTTGCAGTTGGCTTTATCTTAGTAAAGTAATCTTAGCTTTGACTTCTTGTGAATGAGAACAATGAGCCCCGCTCTGGGACCATGCATGTACCTAAAGTGGTGGCCCTGATAAGCCTGTGTCTGTTTTGCTAATTCTTGGGTTAGAAGGGACTTCTTTCAAATTAAAATACCAGCGGAAAATGGTCATCCCTGATTAGCCTGTGCGGAGTAAAACTTTGCACGCATGCATTAAGCTCTGTTTTTCTAGAACTTGGCTCATATATGTGTTCACTAAGGGAAAGTGTGAGTTGGCTAACTGAGCGTTGTGATGACAGAAATATTGCTAAAATTAGTGAAACATATTTATACCTAAATAACAAACATACCCATGACATATTAAAATGAAATAAATTTAATCAAATCTTTCTTTCAGGTTCTGATGACTGGTACAAGAGAGAGCGCCTCAAAATTGAAAGAGAGATGCTGGAAGAAATTAGGACAAGAAACAGACTGCTCCAAGATATGAACACTAACATGGAAACACTAATAGCGCTTAAAAGAGTCAAACTTTTCAGCGAGAACCAATTAATACTAGAACATTAAAGAAATGTGTTCACTTTGTTCTGTTAATCTCTTAATATGATGTGGCATATTTGTACCTAAAATTGAAGAGGATATTGTTTCCACAAAGTAATGATACCTCAAATTTAATGAAACAGTATCCATGTTTTTATGACATGCATATATTTTATGGACTTTTCAATGATGTGTAGGGTTAAAATTGTCACTGCCTGTATGGGATTAGGCTTGCCATGGATTTAAACTACTGGGCTCACATAAGTACAGCCATGAGACTGCGGAAGTGAAAAGTCATTGACAATGTCATTTTTCAATGTTGCACATAACATGTAAATCAGCTTTTTGCTTGTTCAGTCTATAAACTTGTAATTAAAAGAGGTTTTTGGAATTGCTGGGTGCATATGTTTTCCAAACTGCATTTAATGTGCATGAAATCATGTTTCAAGATCATGTTTAATGGGTCAGTCATAGAAATTGACTGTAAGTGTGTCTTGACTGCTTGATGACAACCAGAAATTAAGTTAATAAGTCTCAGTACTTCCACACCTTTTTTCTGCTCTGTAAATTCGTACAACTTTAATTATTCATTGTATTAAATTCAAGATACATGTTGTTATCAATATGTGCAGACAATGTTTTGCATACATGACTAAAGCATTTGCGTCAAAGTTCATGAACAAAAGTAAAACTTATTATTTGTTGAAATAGAATTTTACTCACTAATTTTCCTCTGCATTAAATGATTTTTAAATACTGTAAAATCTTTATTTTTCGTGGGACATTAATTTTTGTTGATTTCTTGGGTTGACTGATCCAGGAATTTAACACAAACACATCAAAAAATGACTGTCGACAATTTCCAAATCAGAACCATGTCAATTCACGTTTCCATGAAAAATATAGCTTCCTTAAAGGTAACGGTTATATTTGACATCAAATGTGTGAGGACAGTACTTTATATTCAAAGTAGCATAATTATGATGGATTAAATGTGTATCTACAGGGACAGCCCTAGGTTATCAGGCTTCAAATAAACAAAAATGTGAAGACTTTAAATAAAGTTATTAAGATTTCAGACGTTTGAATTTTCTGTTCATTTTTATTATGTGAAAAATGTGTGAGACAATATATTTATGCCCCCCTTCGAAGAAGAGGGCGTATATTGTTTTGCTCATGTTGGTCGGTCCGTCCATCAGATGGTTTCCAGATGATAACTCAAGAATGCTTAAGCCTAGTATCATGAAACTTCATAGGTACATTCATCATGACTGGCAGATGACCCCTATTGTTTTCAGGTCACTATGTCAAAGGTAAAGGTCACAGTGACTCGAAATAGTAAAATGGTTTCCAGATGATAACTCAAGAATGCTTACGCCTAGGATTATGAAACTTCATAGGTACATTGATTATGACTGGCAAATGACCCCTATTGATTTTCAGGTCACTAGGTCAAAAGTCACGTTCTCAGTGACTCGAAACAGTAAAATGGTTTCCGGATGATAACTCGAGAATGCTTACGCCAAGGATCATGAAACTTTATAGGTATATTGACCATGACTGGCAGATGACCCCTATTGATTTTCAGGTCACTAGGTCAAAGGTCAAGGTAACAGTAACTAGAAATAGTAAAATGGTTTCTTGATGATAACTCAAGATTGCTTACACCTAGGATCATGAAACTTCATAGGTAAATTGATCATGACTTGCAGATGACCCCTATTAATTTTCAGGTCACTAGGTCAAAGGTCAAGGTCACAGTTACTCGAAACAGTAAAATGGTTTCCTGATGATAACTCAAGAATAATTAGGCCTAGGATCATGAAACTTCATAGGTACATTGATCATGACTGGCAGATGACCCCTATTGATTTTCAGGTTACTAGGTCAAAGTTCAAAGGTCATAGTGACAAAAAACGTATTCACACAATGGCTGCCGCTACAACTGACAGCCCATATGGGGGCATGCATGTTTTACAATCAGCCCTTGTTTAGATTGAAGACGGACAAATAAAACCTGTAATATAGTTGTGAAACATACCTTTTAATAGAGACATATCCAATTACAATCACGTTGGTTGAAATATGTTTATAATTTTGCTGTTTTTTATGAAGATCAATACAAATAATGCATATGTGTGGCAGGGTAATTACTATGCAAGTATCTTCAAACATATGGCTGTATTTAAACCAAGCATAACATTCACTGCAAATGTTTTACCAGGAGATGTGTTCATAATACATGTTTAAAATGTGTTTGTATTTTTATTGAATCTCATTTTGAAATTTTTTATGGTTGCTGAATATTTGTTTCTAATTCACTTCAATCTTCAGACTATATTTGGTCAGATATTGGCTTTATCTAGTGACAAATTTTCAGTCCATTTCTGGTCAGATATTGGCTTTATCTTGTTAACAAATCTTCAGACTATATCTGGTCAAATATTAGCTTTATCTAGTTTACAAATCTTCAGTCTATTTCTGGTCAGATATTGGCTTTATCTAGTTAACAAATCTTCAGTCTATTTCTGGTCAGATATTGGCTTTATCTAGTTAACAAATATTCAGTCTATTTCTGGATAGATATTGGCTTTATCTAGTTAACAAATCTTCAGACTATATCTGGTCAGATATTGGCTTTATCTAGTGAACAAATCTTTAATCTATGACTAGGTCAGATATTGGCTTTATCTAGTTAACAAATCTTCAGTCCATTTCTGGTCAGATATTGGCTTTATCTAGTAAACAAATCTTCAGACTATATCTGGTCAGATATTGGCTTTATCTAGTTAACAAATCTTCAGTCTATTTCTGGTCAGATATTGGCTTTATCTAGTTAACAAATCTTCAGACTGTATCTGGTCATATATTGGCTTTATCAAGTAGTTTACAAATCTTCAGACTCTATCTGGTCAGTTATTGGCCTTATCTAGTTTACAAATCTTCAGACTATCTGGTCAGTTATTGGCTTTATCTAGTTAACAAAAAAAATCAGACTATTTCTGGTCAGATATTGGCTGTTTCGTGTTAACAAATCTTCTGACTTTGTTGGTCAGATATTTGCTTTATCTTGTTTACAAATCTTCTGACTTTTTATGTCCCCCACTATAGTAGTGGGGGACATATTGTTTTTGCCCTCTCGTTGGTTGGTTGGTCTGTTGGTTGGTTGGTCTGTTGGTTTGCGCCAACTTTAACATTTGCAATAACTTTTGCAATATTGAAGATAGCAACTTGATATTTGGCATGCATATGCATTTCATAGAGCTGCACATTTTGAGTGGTGAAAGGTCAAGGTCATCCTTCAAGGTCAAAGGTAAAATATATGGGTCAAAATCGCTCATTTAATGTACACTTTTGCAGTATTTCAATATTCAAGATAGCAACTTGATATTTGGCATGCATGTGTATCTCATGGAGCTGCACATTTTGAGTGGTGAAAGGTCAAGGTCATCCTTCAAGGTCAGAGGTCAAAATTATGTGGACAAAATCGCTCATTTTATGAGTACTTTTGCAATATTGAAGATAGCAACTTGATATTTGGCATTCATGTGTATCTCATGGAGCTGCACATTTTGAGTGGTGAAAGGTCAAGGTCATCCTTCAAGGTCAAATATATGGGTCAAAATTGCTCATGTAATGTCACTTCTGCAATATTGAAGCTAGCAATTTTATATTTGAAATGCATGTGTATCACATGGAGCTGCACATTTTGAGTGGTGAAGTGTCAAGGTCAAGGTCATCCTTCAAGGTCAAACGTCATATAGGGGGACATTGTGTTTCACAAACACATCTTGTTCTGGGCTGATATTGGCTGTAATTCCTTAAAAACAGACACTTCTACACTTCTTTATTTGACGTTTATTCAATATTAAGAAGTGACATTCCTGATGCTGGAGCAGTATTGCTTTCTAATTATATACAATTTCGTGGTCCTTTATTGAATGCAAGTGACCAATTGCGAAAACAGTACAAACCAGCACAATACGAAACAATATTTGTTATGCTCCCGGATCGTAAGATCGGGGGTATATTATTTTTGGCCTGTCTGTCCGTCTGTCTGTCATTCACTCATACATTCATTGTGTGTCCCAAAACTTTAACCTTGGTTAAAGTTTTGCAATAACTTTTGCATTATTGAAGATAGCAACTTGATATTTGGCATGCATGTGTATCTCATGGAGCCGCACATTTTGAGTTGTGAAAGGTCAAGGTCATCCTTCAAGGTCAAACGTCAAATATAAGGCTTCAAAGCGTCGCAATAGGGGGCATTGTGTTTCTGACAAACAATCTTGTTTCAATTATTTATGTAACCACACCAACCACAATTTTAATCTTAACACAAAAAAATGAAATAAAATCCATCTACCTAGCTTTCATACTTTTTGAGTTACGGAAGGGACCAGATTCGGGTGAACACACGGACAGACTGGTAGTCAACCTATTGTCCCTTCCGGTTGCGCCGGCAACTTCTTTCTCCGGCAGTATGAAAAACTGCATCTTTATTGGCAACAATATCTGCCATTGAGGTAACAGGTGCCTGTTGTCCTTATGACGAGACTGCGCTTTTATTTGTAAAATATGTGTGATTGATTAACCGTAGTTTCTTTTTATGTCCCCCACTATGGTAGTGGGGGACATATTGTTTTTGCCCTGTCTGTTGGTCTGTTGGTTTGTTTGCGCCAACTTGAACATTTTGCAATAACTTTTGCTATATTGAAGATAGTAACTTCATATTTGGCATGCATGTGTATCTCATGAAGGTGCACATTTTGAGTGGTGAAAGGTCAAGGTCATCCTTCAAGGTCAGAGGTCAAATATATGTGGCAAAAATCGCTCATTTTATGAATACTTTTGCAATATTGAAGATAGCAACTTGACATTTGGCATGCATGTGTATCTCATGGAGCTGCACATTTTGAGTGGTGAAAGGTCAAGGTTATCCTTCAAGGTAAGAGGTCAAATATATGTGGCCCAACTCGCTTATTTTATAAATACTTTTGCAATATTGAAGATAGCAACTTGATATTTGGCATGCATGTGCATCTCATGGAGCTGCACATTTTGAGTGGTGAAAGGTCAAGGTCATCCTTTAAGGTCAGAGGTCAAATATATGTGGCCCAAATCGCTTATTTTATGAATACTTTTGCAATATTGAAGATAGCAACTTGATATTTGGCATGCATGTGTATCTCATGGAGCTGCACATTTTGAGTGTTGAAAGGTCAAGGTCATCCTTCACAAGGTCAAGGTCATCCTTCAAGGTCAAACGTCATATAGGGGGACATTGTGTTTCACAAACACATCTTGTTTGAAAAAAAAACGCACGTCATCTGAACGAGCAGCATTGGTTATTATTATTTTTTATGCAGAATCTATGGAAGCAAAAATTAATTTTTCACATAAAGATGTTGTATGAAATTGTTTGCCTTATTATGTTAAGACAAGTTTCACTACATAGTGAAAAAGAAATATATTCAGCAAATTAAGTGTTTCAAAAGCAACCAAATAAGCATTTATACAACTCATTTTGTTTTATAATGTCAGGAATTATTTCACATTTTAACGATGTCCTGCTTAAGAATGTATGATCATCGTGTTGACAATACATGATACGAGGGTGGTATAAAAATGTGAGTACATTGGCTTAGTACTGAAAAATGCACTTACGTTAAAGTGAATAATCAAGAACGTTTTTGATGTCATGATATTAAACAAATTAAAAAACTAAATGCAAACGCAATTTGTATATGTAAAGGTATAACGAGTAGAATAATCTAAGTTTTACCGTCTTGTTAAACATACAATGATCAACGAATTGGCATAGTCGATCCAAAGCATATGGGGTTTGAACCGGTTTTAGGGCTAGCCGAACTTCACACACCACAGAAATAATTACAATCCAACCGCGAGTTTAAAACAATTGTATTTAAATATACATATACAGTCAGAAAACGAAAACATGAATACCAATTAATGATGCCCGAATCAATATTGCACATGTTAACGTGTTACTGTCTTAAGAAGCGGAAGTTTATCAAAACGACTATGGGATAGGTTTCAAAGAAACGAAATGTGGTCAATATAATAATAACTTAATAATCAAATTTGTTACAAATCTCCATTACTTTGTAAAACATAAAAGGTGTAAGAAAGATCCTAACTTTTTTTCATCAACAAAACAAAATTACCTCTACTGCGTACAGCCTCTGAAGACTGAACTTGGTTAACATTGAATATTTGAACGTTCAATCAAATACTTTTAATAGACCTTTCTTATAAGTGTCTTCCAATTATTACCCACTTTCTTGCTATATGGTCAGATTTAATATCTCTGCCACAGTCTGCTTTCCAGTTCGGATCTTGTAAATTACTGTGATTTAATTGACGATTGGGTCTCAATCTTAATTGATCATGATTGCTAAATATAAATTACTACCGTATACAAGCAGATACAGTGTAATTATAATTGAGCAATTATGATAGGATACAATCGTGATTGTGATGTCTTATACTTGACATTGACGATCATGATAACAGAGGCAAATTGACAGGATTGACATTAATTGGACCGAACTTACTGCTTAGCATACTGTTCCTTGCAACCCCAACACAATATTGAAAATTGTGATATTTTCGTGTCTACAAACGATAGTAATGTATCCCCATCACAAATAGATGTGCATGATTAGATTGTGTTTTAATACGACCTGTTATGGTTAGCCTGATGGACCATTTATTGCAGATTATTGTCTTTATCGTATGGAATGCGTGAAACATTTAAATAAATCTTATAAATTGCCATGTTTGACCTTAATATGACATATTGGCCCGTATTCACCAAACAATTCTTAGACTTAAGGCTAACAATGAAGAAATTCTGTCAATTGGAATATTCAAATACTGCTTAAAATAATTCTTAGTCAAATTTGGCCTTTACCACCTCTATCTCTATTCTGTATTCATGAATAAATATAATTACAATTATTCAAAATAGGCCAGGGTTTCAATCTGGGAAACAATCTTGCTATGACTTACGATTAACTGCAACATGACTAGAGGCTACTTCTTGCAGAAGTATCTTAAGCCGGCCTACGACTCTACATAAAATATATAGTTATTTATATTCAATTGCTGATAAGTTGGAGAAATTAAGACAATTATTTGAAACTTATAATAGTTTTATGTACAAGATTAACATACAACAAAGAGTAAATCAAGTTTTATACGTAAGAAGATTAAAGCAATTATACAAACACACCAAAAAGGAACCTAAACCTTGGGCTAGATTTTAAGTTGTTCGCTTGCGAACTAATGTTAGTATAAAAAATTTCAAGTCAGTTCTTTCATTACTACGATAAACCTGATAAATGCCGCATCCGCGCGAGAAAGAGTTGTATAATTTATGCAAGAGGTTTAAGTTCTTCAACTATATTCATTCACAAATGGAAACATAATGTGAATATCGTGTTCAATGGGATATTTTTAAACGGAGCGTATATAGAAACAAATCAATTAACAAGATTGTAGTATACGTATCGCTGAAGAGAATGTGCATGAACGATTAAAATAGTCCACTATCTGCTGCGTCTTAATGACGTTTTATTTTATTCTTTCCGGTGGTTTATAGAGAAATATCAGTGAATTAAAACTGATAATTGCATTGTTTCAAACAATGAAAATTATCAGTGAAAATTATCGATAATTTTCACTGTTTATGTTAAATGACGTCATTTTTTTGACGAAATGACGTCATTTCCCAACGAAATTCTTTAGTTAAACTCTTAACAATGTATATAACTGTGAAAAAAGCATAAAATAAAAAGAAAATTTGTTTGGTTCGGTGGATTATAGATTTTAATTCACTCGTGATCATACAAAATATATATTTTCACTCGTGGCTGAGCCACTCGTGAAAATATTATTTTCTATGATCACTCGTGAATTAAAATCGATAATCCACCGAATCCAACAAATATCCTCTATGTATTTGTGCTCATCACAGGTCAGTCAAAATCTGAGGCTGTTATTAAATGCGGGAAAATAAAACTTCTGCTGATAAACAAGTATGGTGGGATGAAGCTCTACCTCGTTCATAGTGCATGGGGTAAAATGTCTGGGAAACTTCTCAACAGATAGCGGCGATCATTTGTATTGACGGGTGCTAACAACGCAATAGTAGAAAGTTAAGTTTCTTTATATTTACAGTTTTCAATTTACACAATTACTAGAGGCATACTATAGACAACAACACAAATGCTTCATAATCTGTAAAACCGAATATAAAAACAACTAAATATAACAAGAACTATCTTTTGAAAAGGTAGTCGGCGTAAATGGTGACTTTGAAATTAAGTTTGCAATTTACGTTTCTAAATAATTAAGTTGAAACAAAAGTTTAACCATTGTGATTTTCTCACTTGTTAGTCGCATATTCACCGCATGAAACGTGTGTTATCAATGTCAAACCACACATTAGTGTAAGTAGATACAAATTATACAGGGAGTGCACATCCCTTATTATGAGTATATTTTTGCACCATCGAAATATATCGTATGTTAATATTTGATTTTCTTTCGACACATTTAAATCATACTTTCATAGCCGTGTCATGCTAAAATGGGTCTTATGCGTTTCGTCAGCGTATATTAAGCACAACCTGTACATTGGAACAGGCTGGTCAGAGGCGTTGCAGTTATCTTAAAAATCACACAATGTGATATGGTCTTATTATGTTTCTCCTGACCAGACTGAGAGATGCGCATGCTGAGCGGGCACTAAATATGATGGGCGTATATGAAATAAGACCCATTTTCGAATGACGAGGGTCATTAAAAATCTCATCGCGAATTGTAAATGGCACATTTTAGCCAAATGCTTTTTGATACAAAATTGAATTCAAAATAGCACACTTACAAATAAGGGCAGCCTATCCAGGCGTTCAGGAACGATTCCCGGACGTGCTGACCGAGTACGGCAAACTTATGTGGTTTGATAATTTAACGATTTATCTCTTATCGTGACACTTTTCTACTTCGGTAATGTTTTTTCTCTCATCTTGAAAGGCAAACGGTGTTTATCGATAGTCAATTATATATTCACCGGACGATTTAGTGAACGAGTACTGACCCTGAAATTCTGCGAGATGGATTTTTACGTGTAATTGTTACTGGGCCACAATTTGTTTCATTTGAACATACATAGAGTATTCTGGAATTCCTTACACTGAACAATACATCCTTTGTGCTGAGCACAGGCACAGTGATGTAGCCAAAACAGAGGTTTTTATCGTAAATCAGCCTATGAAATATTCGAATATATCCATGCGTGTCTGCTGGCGTAATGTACAAGTCATTTAAGGAAAAAAGCTGGGTAAAACAGCTATGCCGAAAAAGCGCATTAGTGCTATATAACCATGTTTAGGTCAGAGTTGTTGACACCGTGTGAACTGCTAGGGTGACAAGTAATGCATTAACAACAAAGTACGGGTCAACAGGGCTGTCTTTATGACTGCCTAATTCGTTAGTAAAAAGTATTGCTTTCAGACTTATTTATTATTTATTTTCATCAATTATCTTATTGTATATTTTGAATTTGTATATGGTGTCAAAAAAAAGAGTTGTGTGCAGGGAATTTCCATCATGATATTATATTCTTAGTGAGAAAGGTAATAGATATCCCAACAATATTCATTTAATATGATGTTGATTGCAAATTGTCTTTATATTCAGTTGTCATAACCATTTTCATCATACTTTCTATACTTTAAGAACGTCAAAAAGGGCCATGTTGGTCTTATCTCTATAAATATACAGGATGATAAAAATGCACAAACATCTCGACCCGTGCGTTAAGACACAATCTTTATACATTTCAATGGCATGTGTTCATTTCAAAGTTGCGATCAATTTTGTAAAATGAGTTGCGCCTTAAATCATGCAATAGCGAACAACTTCAGTGCCTTCAGCGCGTTGATAACACATGTTACCAAATTTTTGAACAGATACTTTGGTTTCATGATGCTTTAGTAATAAAATCGCTTACCGAAACGCGCATAACGCTTTTACTTTTTAAGCTCAAATAAACGTGTCTGTTGTACCTTCGTTACACTTATACGAACTTATTACATCCAAATTCATAAAACAGTAACTGTTTTTAGGACATAGTATTATATGCATAGACATAAACACATGGTCTTCAATTAAACAAACACACACCAAATAATGCATTTAATAGGTGTATGACTACTCAAATTATTTAAGTTGTGTTTTACTGAATAATTGATACTTTAAAGTTAAAATATCTGGCCAAACCTTACACAATTTTACAAAAAAAAAACCCATGTATTGCTGTCCTGCCGTTTTTGGGTGGGACTGCATACCCGTATGGTGAGTAGCATCCTGTGTTTGGCGTCCGTCGTCGTGCGTCTTGTGTTGTCAACTGTTTCACCCAATATTGAGGAAACTTGCTCAGAATGATTATCTTGAACATGTCTAGCATGTGTTCTATATAGAGTCACGTAATAACATGCTGTGGGTGGAATAAATCGTGTATTGCCTACTATAACACAACTAAACAAGTATTTCTGTCAGAGAAATGTAAGGTATAACGCTATAAAACACAAATTAAAAATCACGTGACCTTCAAGAGAGAGCATATTTATAATAGCTTTACTATTATTCTGCTTTTATGCGTTCATTTTTCTCATTTGTTTTTTTTCCAGCCAAGCAACTTCATATATTTTGGTATTCTGGCCACAGTTTTACATGCACGGAGTAATGCCATACGTCGCCGTGCTGTGACACACATCCATGATGTAAAATTGGGCAGTTAAAACTGGGTAAACTGGATACGCTTCTTGAAGTAACGAATCTATGACTCACAAAACTGTGCGCTATTAGACTTGTAAATTGCTGCTCATGCGCATAAGAGATGATAAGCGTCATACACTTTCTGATAATCAGAAAAAAATGTTTGTACGATTCAAATAGGCTTAACTTTATAATGATTGAATATTTCCACCGTAGATTCGTGAAAGATTCCGGACAATTCGGAAATCTGCCATCAGAGTTTGACGGTGCTTACATATTACGTAGACACTGTAATATTGTTTTTTTGATGACGGTTTTTAAAGGGATCTTTTCACGGTTTGGTAATTGACAAAATTGAAATAGTTGTTTCAGATTCTCAAATTTCCGGTTTAGTTATGATATTTGTGAGGAAACAGTATTACTGAACATTTGCCATGGTCTAATATAGCCATTATATGCATCTTTTGACGATTTCAAAACCTAAAAATTATAAAGCGTTGCAAGGCGAAACAATTGAATAATTTGGAGAGTTCTGTTGTTGTCGTTTAAATTTGTGAAACTACGAAGATTGCTTATATAACGTATTAAATACGCAACTTATGTATGCTTGGCAGGATAGCTCAGTTAGCTAATACGTTTTTACTTCAGGATTCCGGGGGTTACTGGTTCGAGCCCTGCTGCGGGCTACTTTTTTTTCCTTTTTTAAATTATTTAATCTTAATGTTTAACCCCATTGCTAATGCAATATAGTAATTTATTATGGTACTTATGCCTATAAAACATAATTATATGGGATAAAGAGACATGAAAGAAAAATGTGTGTTTTGCTGTTGGTAATATATCCATATATGATTATATATACTTGCTTTATGTCATTGAATTAGTACAATATTTTGTTATGTCTTTAAAAGAGCAGTTTTTCCTGAACAGTCGGATATTTGTTAAATCACATCCTGCCCTGAATACGTCCGTCGGTACTGATTCAATCAAACAGATTGATAGTTGAGATAATTGGCATATTGAAGGGTATAATTATCTTGGCTAAGTAAAGTGTCTCTTTGAGTACCGACAAAATGCAAGTCCAGGTCAGTGAAACATCAATACGCATATGTTTATTTAACTTTAGTACACTAGGAAAGAACTTCAAATTCTATACGTTTGAATTAAGCTATCAATACGCCTACGCTTTGCATGCTTTACGGGCAGATGGTCTGATATTGTTTGAATATATTCGCTCGCTGTTTTCTGAACGAACGATTTAAACAAATACGATTTGAGCCGTATACTATTAAATAAAATTAAAATTCAGACTTTGACTCAGACTCAGACTTACAAAAGATAGACTCAGGATTCGTATTCACTAAAGCGTTTGGACTGCAATGAAAAAAAAATTATGACGTTTTTTTGCCTTATGTCAGAAGTTAGGCAATATGACGGTGCGTCTTAACTTGATTATCAAAAATTTAATGTCATCGTTTTAATATTCATTGAAAATGCATCAATACGTGCATAGGAGAATAATAATGTATTACTGTTGTCGAATTGTTTTATTAATCTACGAATAAAGGGCATTAAAACGATGCACTTGTCATTACCAAATGCACACAACATTGTTGTGTTGAAACTCCAGTAAAACATAGACCGACCGACATACAGATGTACCAGGCGCACCCCTATATCTTATTAAAGGATGTACATTATTTATAGTGCTTTATATTTAGATTAATAAGTATTACATAACATTCAAAATGAATGTTTTATTTCTATTTCATTAATGTCTAAGAAACACATACAACTACCAGTATAATGTATATTCACAATGTTTTTAAAATCTCTACTAAAAAAAGTTATCTTGACCCACCGACTAGTCTGTACAATTATTTTTTGAGAACCGATGCGCTACCATTTGCAGAAAACATCGGCATAGAAAAACCTCCGCGCAGAGATTTGACTGGAACATGCATAGCTGGATCAAATCCCTGCCTTCACAACAAACCAAGTGATTTTAGTCTAGCCAGGTGTAGATATTTTTACCGTTGTTATCTTTACTTTTTTAAAATATGTTACTCTACTTTTTTAGTATCAACCTAAATGTATACACTATTTTCAAAATATAAAATAGAATGAATACAACTCTCATAATATAGTACTTAAACAAATAAATAAATAAAATTCTGCCAAATCTTGTAGGATTTTCTAAAGATGGCAGAGGTTGCATGTTAGAGCAGGGAACGACAACTCTGCATGGAGATAGCATATGTATATGTATACCCTTGTATTAGTAATGAAAACATAATTTATGCGATGAAAACATCTTATAAACATTTTAAAATAGGTTTAAATATTTAGAAAACATAAGGTAAGTCTAAAAATGGTAGACTTAGCATTTGAGATTTACCTTACTGAGTCTGAGACATGCCATTTTATGTTTCGTAAATTAAGTTTTGTAAGCCTGAGTCTGAGAATGAAAATTAACCTGAGTCTATCATAAGAGACATACGTACATTGGTAAATATGGCTCCATGTGTAGTTTCATTACAAATCAGAAATCAAATCAGAATGTGTCAAAAGATGTTTTATGTGGAATTTTAAATTTTTAAATGTTGAAATACAAGATAAAGCAATAATCGTTATTTAGGATAGGGTTCAACGTTAAAATTGCGTGCTTGAGAAATGCGAGTAAACTTTGAGAATGTGATGAATTTTGTCAAAATTCACATACTGTTTGCGAGTTAAATTTGCTTTAATATTTGGTGCGTAGCATTGTCTAATATTCCTCTACTGAATTTGTTCAAAGTATGCCCTTGGGATCAAATCTGGCCTCATCCTAAAGATCACTTGATTACTATAGTCTCTGATATCACAATTATTTTTATAAAACAAGAAGAAGAAAGGAACTATTTGACATATGAAATAAATAATCCGAATGAGTACAAAGAAGTCGTTGGAAGTGCATTTTAAGAACATTACATTATGTAAACAAGTGTGGTATTGAAGGCAAACTGCGAATAATTTTCAAATATATGTTTCAATATGTAAAATCTCGTATAAGGCATTGTACAACCTGTTTAGAATATTTTAGTTATGCTGTCGCCCTAAGTCAATGGAAGGTAATGTCGCCTTTACTATTTTCGCTATTTATTGAAGACCTAGACTTATTTTTACAAGATAATCCCTCTTCCGGTTTGCACATTGATGATATTATACTAATATTGTTGCTTTTTGCTGACGATATGGCAATTATAGGTAAATCGCCTGAAGAAGTACAATCTCATTTGGACAGTTTACTTGAATACTGCAATACCTGGGGACTAAAGGTAAATATTACTAAAACTAAAATTATGGAAACGTGGCCGTCTTTTACCATCAGAACATTGGTCATATAATAGTCAACCAATAGAGGTTGTCAATGATTTTAATTATTTGGGTACAGTTTATAATTATACAGGTAACTTCTTTTTGAACCAAGAATATTTAGCTGGTTAAGCACTTAAAGCACTAAATATTTTATGAATTAAATGTAACGAATTTGATTTAAAACCCAAAACGATATGTCAGTTGTTTGATGCTTTTGTTGGTTCAATTCTTAACTATGCATGCGATGTTTGGGGCAACACAAAGTCAAAAGAAATAGAACGAATACATTTGAAATTCTGCAAACGATTGCTGACTGTGAAACAAAACACTTGTAATGCAGCAGTATATGGGGAGTTGGGTCGACATCCTTATTTATTAATCGTTTTATTAGAATTGTAAAATACTGGTTGAAATTTTCAAATACTGATAATATTATTATAAAAAGTGTATATTTACAAGCGCTGCAAGATAGCCACAGGGGACATATAAATTGGGTTACTAATGTTAAAAGGCTGTTAGACACATTGGATTTCCACATGCTTTTGATGCTACTGGCATAGGATTGTCGACAACAGCCCGGTTCTGGACATGTATTGTGTATTTAAACCTGTTTTTGTATATGAACATTACCTTGATCATATTCCTAAATCTCTGAGGGCATACATTACTAAATTACGAGTGTCAGTTCTTCCACTTAGAATACATACTGGTAGATATGCTTCTCAAAACACACCAAGAAACGAACGGCATTGCCTATTATGTAACGAAACAGATAAAGAAGATGAATTCCACTTTGTATGTAAATGTACTAAATATATCACTATCAGAAAGAAATATATAAAACCATTTTATTACAATAAATCATATGTATATAAATTTCACCAATTACTAAATGGTAATTACACACATGAGCTATTAATGCTGGCAAAATGTGTTAAACATGCGTTAAAAGCAAGAAATACTTTTTTGAACAATACTTTGTAATATACATACGGTTGTCCTCCTAAACACTGTAACACTGTACGAATACTTCAGATTTGTTATATCTGATCTTCTTAGGCATTTAATTAAACGTTATAACTTTTCATTAAGACGTCAATGTAAGTAAAATGAAGCAATGTATAAATATATAATATGTGTAATATCTTGTGTATTGTAAAACTTCGAAAATTTGATTCACTCAACTAATTTATAAAAACTGAAAGATTAAGGTAGTGCACAGGTGGTTAGCGTGTGGCTATGATATTAAATAGTGAAAACATCATTTTGAATGATAAATAATCATATTATAACGAAAAATTAACTTTTCTGAAAAAAAAAATATTTCACTATCAAATATATATATAACAAGGTATGCAACTCAAAATCACCCCAAAACGGGGTGCATCGCTTTGAACAGCCATATCTTCATAAATTTTGCAGCGATTTTCACGATCTCGGTCTTATTCAACGCAGAAATGAATTTCCTTTCTGGAAATGTATATGTCTTGCAATATTTTAACAAATGCTGGGTCAACTTTTAAGAAATAACACGATACACAACACGCATGACCCAGTTGACAGTGATCATGCTGTCTTTAAGACTGAAATCTTCACGGAGTAAAGGGCAACTTCCCTACAAAGTTCATGTAGTTCGATACCATAATTCAATAAAACGTATGAAAAAACATTATTACCGTTCTTGTAGTTACATTCTGCATCAAGACTAACTGTCCAGCGCCGTTTGAAACCTTTGTTTACATACATTTCAACTAACTGACATTTTAAACATACGAGTGATTTCATTGGTCCAATGCGGAGGTGTGTCTTTACAACTGGAGATTTCATTCATAAAGAATACATGATCACTGTCAACTGGGTCATGCGTGTTGTGTATCGTGTTATTTCTTAAAAGTTGACCCAGCATTTGTAAAAATATTGCAAGACATATACATTTCCAGAAAGGAAATTCATTTCTGCGTTGAATAAGACCGAGATCGTGAAA
The DNA here is from genome assembly GCF_020536995.1 of Dreissena polymorpha. Taxonomy (NCBI): domain Eukaryota; kingdom Metazoa; phylum Mollusca; class Bivalvia; order Myida; family Dreissenidae; genus Dreissena; species Dreissena polymorpha. Next base: position 141,811,443 of record NC_068358.1, on the reverse strand, counting down.
ATCGCTGCACAATTGATGAAGATATGGCTGTTCAAAGCGATGCACCCCGTTTTGGGGTGATTTTGAGTTGCATACCTTGTTATATATATATTTGATAGTGAAATTTTTTTTTTCAGAAAAGTTAATTTTTCGTTATAATATGATTATTTATCATTCAAAATGATGTTTTCACTAATTAATATCATAGCCACACGCTAACCACCTGTGAGGTAGTGCACCTCTAATGATTTCCCGCGATTTCTTCGAAGGTTGAAGAGCCTGCCATTAGGTGCCGTAGCCTAGTGGTTAAGGCGATAGACTAGTAATCTTTTGGGATATTCCCGCGCAGGTTCGAATCCTGCCGACGACGTATACTTTTTTCGACGCGTTTTATTTATTTTCTAACGTAATTTGATTTAATATGGCATATAAGCTATATTTATTGTTAAATATGATGCAATTTTTATGCACATTCTTCAATTATTAAAATTAACTTGAGATGAAAAAGGTAAAAAATCAATTGAAAATTAATTTGTTTCTACTGTTATTCAATGCGAATAATTGTAGTGCCTTCAGCAACATTTGCTTTTGAGCATCACAATAAAATCGGATGTGCTCTGTTTAACTGAAACTTGAGATGTGTCTTCAGCGCTTTGATTATCATACAAGAGGGAACAAGGAAGTTTCGTAACTATTAAGTGACTAAATTCAAATTGTGTAGTATCTTCAAATCTATAGAAGGCAGTTCTCGAAATCGCTTAAACTTAACAGGACACGCTTGCGTTATTCGTATTTTAAATATTACTCAAAATCGCATTAACCGAAAAGCACGCGCCTTTATAATACTTATTTGAACGGTATTAGTTGGTGTTTCAAGGAGAAATTAATTTCATTATGTCTACACAAGAATGGCTTGTTTTGCTTACAGTTGGATTTTTATTGAAAGAGAGCACAGCTGCAGGTAACTTTATCATCATATGACACCTCTTCTTCCTCCTCTTTCACCTCTTCTTCCTCTTCCTCCTCCTCTTCCACTTCCTCCTCCTAATCATCATCATCATCATCATCATCATAATCATCATCATCATAATCATCATCATCATCATCATCATCATTATCATCATCATCATCATCATCATCATCATCATCATCATCATCATCATCATCATCATCATCATCATCATCATCATCATCATCATCATCATCATCATCATCATCATCATCATCATCATCATCATCATCATCATCATCATCATCATCATCATCATCATCATCATCATCATCATATCATCATCATCATCATCATTATCATCATCATCATCATCATCATCATCATCATCATCATCATCATCATCATCATCATCATCATCATCATCATCATCATCATCATCATCATCATCATCATCATCATCAATAATATGATCGACTGAATGCGAACTAAACATAATTCGTCAGCGTCTTATTCGGCATATTAATGCCTGTTCGCGTTACTAATTTGATATTTAATTATACCATAGACTTTTGAATGAATTACCGATTGTTGCATGCGAGGACCAATTATTAAGAAGCTACTTTCTACTAATCAATTGACTAGTGTCGTATACCTGGGTAAGTATTTTAACTAAAAATAATTTGAGTTCATTTTCAAGGGTTAAACGTGTCAATTTGACGAGAATATGTCCACAATGATTTATTGAAATTGAAATGAATATACTAGACTATGCAAATCGTATAACAGTAACGACATATACCAAAAAACCTAGAAATGGTCGCGCATTATATGGAACTTTATATCCACTGTATAAAGCATGTCCTATAAACACTGATTCGTTTTTCATACATATTTTTAATATCTCCGAAATAAATATATTTTGCCTATCAGCCGATTTGGGAGAGCCTTCATAAAAGTAGAACTTTAATAAATAAGTTCTACTAATGTATCCGCAAGACCACAAACACAATAGAGCATCATTCTCAAGTTGTTATGCAGAAGTTGCTTCAAATGTATCTCATCAAATCCTGCTTTTCTACACATGATAACATCACTCCTTATATAGTGTGCGAACAACATTAAAAAGACATTCGCTACATAAGCATTTGCTAACTTATACAACGAAATACATAAAATACACTACAATATTTAACGGACATATACAAATACACAGTGCACGATAAACATATTATTCAATATATTAAAGTTACTTTTCATAATTAGAGCTTCTTGTTTGTACTTCAGTCCAGATTCGGATCCCTAATTCGCACATCACGGTAACATCAAACGGAACTTCATGGAAGGACTCGAAAAAGTCAAAGGACTGGACTGCAGATAAGGTCAAAGATGGTATTGAAAATAACCAAGGCAGTGCTGACGATTGTGGATGTTGCGCAGCTCTACAAAGACCGGCATGGGTGCAGCTGACACTGGACAAGACTTATATCGTGGAAGAGATTGTAGTTCTGGGGCGTACAGATATTGGTGTGTAGAGATATACGCTATATCAATACTAACATAAATTACGCAGGTGCATTGATATCAATTAACACATTAATATGATATGTTTGAAACTAACATACCCGATTGCCGTGTAGAATCCGCTTTATAATTGATTTTTTTTAATTTTCTCAAAGAATGAGAAGCATAACATATTTATATAAACTATTTACACTAATGCATACAAGTGAAAGTGCACATGCAAGCATAGAAATAACGCATACAATGACCAGACGTTATAATGAAGTAGAAATCAGAATCAATATAATAATAGAAACGTTTATATGTAAATAATACATTATATTGATGGAATATTATAGACCTATTAATATACGCTTTTATGCAATACGTTAAACTTTTACACTAGCCACTTCCCATAGATTATATGTGTATTCTTATACGGAAGTAAAATGAAATAAAACACATATCTAAGCAGCGAATAGCTATAATGCTTGATTGAAGAGTACCAGTAGTGAGACAACATTTGGAAAGGCTGTGATTTGGTTATTGTCCTTTAAAACTATAAATGATACGATCAGAAAATTGCATGCACATCTAAATCTAGACTTCAACTTAATAGTCAGCATAGCAGTTTGAGATTTGAATTACAACGTTATAGCAAGATTGACCTAAACGTTTATATTTCTTTTTTGAGTACATTTTCAGCAACATAACGGTTTGATCTTGAAGGTCGATTTTAATCAATGAATTTCCAATGCACGCATAGATAATATCCCATAACAGCTTTCGGAGCGCTTTTTAGAATAACAGAACCAAACGAAATGCACCATTATTACAATCCCACATTATTGCATAGATAACACTTGTGTATGAATTGGAATGCCTTCATTATTCAGACGCTTGTAAGTATGATCCTTATACAGACTAAAACGCTATTGGTTTAACTGACTTTATCCCACAGCAGTGATCACTTCATTTGTGATGTCAAACATTGCAAGAAATTGTGACGCTGCTTATACATTAACAAGAATTGCGACATCCATGCCTCATGGATATGTTCCTGTTTTTGAAGCGTATTGCTTTTATGTTAAGGTTAGATATGAAAGTGTGTGAATTTTTCTGCTATTAAAACGGGATCAGATCTTGCGGTTTATGCTGGTTGTTTGACTCTGAAGTTGTTTGTCTATTATATGCAACGAAGACATGATGTTATCGGATCCATTTTTTAATAATCGTACCGAATATAAAGCATTAATTTCAGTGCACGTGTTGCACCGCCACAAGCACCATGTCGCCAGCAACTGTCAGAGCACACATGCTTTTGCTGAATAGACAGTAGTTGAGCTAGAGTGATGGAACAATGCAATAAATGTTCATGCGTACTATTATCTGGACGACTTGCTTTTCCGTCTGGTCAATGTTTGTATGCATGACTGTACTATGGTTGGATCTACATTCATTTCCGGATCAATGGTGATTTTGTAAAATGCATAATAAACTGCCACCATTACAGCTTGTTCCCACATTTCATCGGATTTTGAAGCGTCCGCTGAATTGTTTCACCATTTCCTCCCGATATGCAGATTCATTGAACACAACTTCAGCGCCTTGCTTTGCTTTGTGATGTCGTGATATCGCATTACAGATGCTCACACACTGTGTCCGAGTTATTTTCCGGTTCCATATTTGTGTCAAGCTGCTGCAGATTCGCCTATGCCGGAATTAATTTTTTAGTGTCTAATATTTGCGCTTGTTTTTCATGGCCGTCCGTCCCTTATTCATGTATCGCTTGCTCTTATCGTGCGTTTCTGTAGAGCGGTAAGTTTGTTGGTCCAGAATTGTTTCAAGTTTGGTCTATACGATTTCATCGGAACCGATGTTTCTGCACACTATCGAATAATGTCACAAAAATGGTCTCATGATTTCGTCAAAAATCATATTTGGTGTATTAACTCCTCACGAATGGCTTTATGTAACTGGCCTTTTTCACATCTAATGTAAGATTACGTAACTTTTTCCAGTTGACACTATCATTATTATTTAGTGTTTTATGGACACTATTTTACAACTGTTTTTTTAAACGATAACATTAACTTTGTTTAACATAAACTTATTTTGGTCATATTGAGTCATATCAAGGAACAAAGATTATTTAAACGTTTTATTATCTACTAAAGTCAATGTTTCCTAAATGTGCACCGTTAAGGTAGGTATACTTGTTTATTGCAGTAACCACTCAGTTTGACAACATCAAATTGTCACTGGGAAGACAGAACAAGTCTCATCAGGACGGAGCGCTCAATATTCAAAACCGGTCTGCGAGGGCCATTCTGGCTCCTCCAAGTGAACTAGATGTTGTACGAGTTTCTGGTGGCACGGGACAAGATATCGATACCTATATGACTATATGCGAGATAATGATATACCGACAAGCAGGTAAAGTGCTTTAACGCTGACTGTCGTTTTGATTTATGGTAATAATTAACCATTTAAGTTTGTTTTGTTTCATACACGAAACGTTCAGTGGCTGTACACGACGTCGCAACAGTAACGTGATATGTTCGCAATTGATACTTGTAAAGCAGTATTATAACCACGAACAAATTACTTTATTACTTTGCGGAGCGATTTAATTTTAAATTATGGGAGGGGACGGGGTATCATTTTTTTTTGCTTATATGGCTGTTTATATAGTTACAAGTACGTACGCATAAAACAAAGATGTCTAATATACGTCCTGTACGATTTTTTTATTTGTATTAGTTTTTGTGTGTATGTAAATAAATGTCAACTTGGGCTTTGTGTTTAGGACCAATATAATTTTGTTCACACCGATATTATTGCACCTAGTGTTGCGCATAATTAAAAATTAAAAACGTATTACCGCAAAAGTGCTGAAACAGTACAATCATATTTATCAGCGTGTAAAGTTACCTCCTTAATGTTTTAATTTTTGTTCCAGCTGTCTAGGCCTAAGGTTTTACCTTAAACAATAGCTAATATAATGGTGAATAAATTTCCAACAAGTAGACCCGAATGAATAAATCTTAACATTTCATTTTATTAGTTTAAAGAATAAGATTTATCTCTTAGTTTTGTTTACTGTTGTGCGGTGTTTTTAATTTGAATGTACATTTTTATTCATTGAAGTTTTTAGCCAATGCCTCTTTCACGAAATACGTATAGATCTCTGATTTATCATCGCTATTTTCTTCGTTATAACTACATGTGTAATAGTAAATATACTTTTCTGTTGTTGCGTTTATTGACTTTGTTTCAGACAAATATCGATATAGAGTATCCATGAAGTGCTTAAACAGTCAAGTAGGCTAAAATAATGAATCAACATGTTATTTGTTCCAGACTGTCTACCCGGCAAGTACAGTGTAAACTGTTCCAAAGAGTGTCATTGTCTTTCGGGACCATGTGAAAGTGTCACGGGCAATTGTGTGACTGCTACATGTAAAGACGGCTGGAGAGGACTCGCATGTAATGAAAGTAAGACTAACTATATAATAATCAAGATTATGAACAATAACCACTAATTGAGAACGTTTACCCATTGAAATGTATAACACTTGTATGGAAATTTCACTTACTTATGCGATTGAAATTAGTTCACTGATAAATAATACCAAATAGCTCATAACGTGTTTGCATGTGTGATAACAAGATATACGTTTGTAATGATGGTTTTCAGTACCGCTCTCAATACATGTAGATTATTCGATATTGCAATAACACAGTCATCTCCGTCTTATATTTAACAAGCTAGCGAGAGAAATTAACATAACGCCAATCAGAGCCGTCGACCATCAACTTGATAAATGCGAAAATTATAATATGTTAGCAACTTACCATGATTAAATTACCTGTATTCGATCCATTATTCATGAATAAAAATAAATCTTACATTCGTTAATGTGTCAAAGCTATTATAGATTGTACGTGACATTGTGTGCGCTATTATATCTGCTACATCTTGACTTGATGTAGAGCTACAGTTAAAAATGTATTTATTTATTGCAGTACATTTCTTCTTAGTTCTCTTTTGTAATGATAACCCAGTGCCTTTTTCACGGCTGAACAAGGAAAACGTATCAACGTTATATTTTATCGTTTCTATGGTGTTTACAATGCTGTCTTTGCATGAAAAACGCGTATAATGACATAAATGTCCATCTGAATCTTGGATTATTTTGTGACACGAGTATAGATTTACTTTAATTGCATAGCTACTCATGACTGCATCTTGCTGTCCATTTACAGCATGCGATCAAGGGTTATTTGGTTTGAACTGCTCCTCAGAGTGTCATTGCCTACACGGTGCCAACTGTAACCATGTCGTCGGTAACTGCTCGAATGAGCAATGTGAGCCTGGGTGGACTAACAGTAACTGTAGCGTTGGTAAGATAAGATACAAGAATGATGCTTGCGCGATATTTAATTCATTCGTATTGTTTTTTTCAATTTTATCTTATGTAAAGAAAAAATGCAAATGTACATTATACATGTTTATTAAATAGACATTTCAATAAGTATGTCTATAGTGCAGTTACATAACTTAGCCATTCAAATGCTGGATCAGCTTCCCGAGCATTTGATCATGGCAATGGCATAGCTCATCAGAATGTCTGTGTTACATTACAATATTCCGGCGAATGTTCGATTGGTCATTGTGTCCCGATTCGGCCACGTATATCTATAGCGTAGGTATGTTGAAACAAACGTTAGTAGTACATTTTTTTTGTCATAAGTATTCATTTTGACATGAACAGTTACTTGACTGTCGGTTTTATCAACTTTAGTCTACCCCGGAATTAAAAATAACTAGCATGTTTATGATGTTATACTCTGTTAAAATAGATTATACATTTCGCATAAAAAATGGGACGGTAAACGTTACGTAATTTGTTCTTTCTTTGGGTTTCATTATAGCTCATTATGATACCCCCCCGCACTGCGATGATAAAATAATGATTTGGTGATAATTCATTTGGATTTCAATCTTCTTAAAGCAAATACCGAGCACAATTGCCACAGCAATTTCCTCCACATTATAGGGTTATTGCAGTTTGTTTATTGTAATAATGAAAGAGAGTCCTGATTTCATTTCACAAGTAATAACAGGTGTTTAATTAGAATCGGATAGACATCATGACCTAAGAGCATTGCTAAAGAACCATAACTCTTGCTTTGAAGATAGCAGCGCATTGTTATTTATAAATTACATGTATTTATTTTTCCGGTCGTTAGGGCGCCGACAGCTGTTTTTTTCGTTTTGGTCGGGGTATATCTCGAAAAATATAATAGGTTTGAATTTTAAACTTTGAAGGAACATATATCGCATTGTGGGAAGTGAAATGCACTAAAGCTAAACCCTCGATAACAAAGTGTTTAAGTTATTGCTCTTTGTTTCTTTTGAAGTATTATCTTGTCCGGGCATCTCTTAAAAACTATCATAAGTCTTTTGTATAACTAAAGATTATAAAACCGAACTAGCAATGTCGTCGGACTAAGCGACATGCTTGTGATGTTTCAGGAAAATAGTGACAGTGCTTGATGCTATTGGCTCACTAGTTCTGTGGAAATCTGTTTCCTACAAACATTATTAACTAAAGCAGTGTATTTAATTTTAAAGTATATATGTCTTATGATAGTTTTTGATCAAATGTGATCAAATGACACTTTAAGGCGCTTATATAAAGGTGTGCATCCAAATGGGTCCACGGCTCTGAATGCGTTTTATGTTTGTTTCATTTTCGGCGTTGTTTTCAAATATGGGTTTGGACACAAATTTATTGTGATAATTAAATGTAGCGGGAAAGTGACTTCCAGTAGAATTTCGAATATATTTATGGTTTAGGGAATGCAAACTTACAACAACGGTTTAAAGTAATTATGAACGATTTTAATGATTTATTCGTATAACTTATAATTAACGGCCAGTGAAGTAGTATGTAGTAAGTTGCATCAGCGCGTCATATCTGCCATGTACTAAATTGTTCATGCTTTATACGTGCCAGAACGATACATAATTAATAGTATATGTTTGAAATATATACGTAAAATATAATATCAAATTAAATCATACTATATGTCCTCTCATAACTGTGTACAAATAGTATTTCACTTTCAAAGTGTCTTACCAACGAAAGAATTATATACAAGCTGGCGAGTGTGAAAAACAGCTCCAACGACTGAGCTTCTTTTTATCAATAAAGCGCGGCTGCGTTTATACAAACGCAGAACTTTACTTAATGCATGTGCTAATAATGGTAAAATCTTGGTCGCGCTGTACTATTTATTAAGACTTATATATATGGATCATATATTAATACCGATACAGCGATTTTCAATCAAAATTTTGAGTAATGATGTCCGAACAATCTGGTAATCGGGAAGTCTTGTTGATAGCCGATGAGAAAAAATCGGGGATCCGATCTTTGTCAGGTTTTTTTTTTATTCATAAACATTTATATCAATGCTGATTTTCTTTTTTTAAAGAAACTGTCGGTATGTGATGTATTTTCAACATATGGTTCATTACTCTAAATGAGTGGTCATTTGAATTTTCTCTGATCTACCAGTCTCGTTAATAATAACTGGCTCAAAGTATGCGGGGAAAATCTGGTATTACTAAATGTTTCTGTATGTCTGTCAGTCCGTCACTAGTCGCATATTTGTCGTCATAAACCGTTCAACGTACAACAATCAAACTTGTATGTTTTGTTTGGCGGATATGAAGTTGTTAATGTGCGATCTTTATTATCCTCTGTTATCAATTTACAAAATTTTGCATTTTACAATTAATAATTTTTGTTCTAGAGTTATTATATTTTTTTTTTATATCAACTATCGACATTAATGACAAAAATACATCGCTGAAACCACAAGGGCGAAGTCATATTTGGTATGTTACTATTTCAATTCTTTGATTTATTGATTGTTATTAAGCACTTTATTCAATTTGTTTTTCTTTTATTTTTGTAACACAGCCTGTAAACATGGTTTCTACGGACCGAGCTGTTCTATGGAGTGTCACTGCGACAAATGTCATCCCGTCAATGGATCGTGTGTGATGTCTCTTCAATGTCACGCTGGGTACAGGATGGAAAATGGTTTCTGTAAACGTAAGAATGTATTCTGTTTATGGATTACATGTGAAAGCCCCATGAAGCTTGTACTTTTACTCACTGAACTCACATATGAAAATACCATATGTACAATATGCAGCTGCTTACATAGCTAAAGTACAATTTTATCCATGTATTGTTTCAGCCCACGAACAGATAGGAGGCAGTACAACCTTTAACGCGATTGGAGTTGTTAGTGGTTGCATCGTAGCTGTTGTAATCATAATTGGAATTACTTTTCTAACCGTATATTACAGGCGACAACAACTTCATGCGTAAGTTACTGCTGCATTTAAAATTAATAATAATAATAGTCGCCGAAGTTTATTGATTTGATTGTTCAATAAAGATCTTGTTCCTGTCAAATCGTGTAATTGATTTAATTTCAGCGCCAAAGGATATTCTAAATTATCTTTACCGGATCAGATAGAGGCACGTTTCAACAATGGATTTGATCATATCAATCGGACTAATGATGGCAAAAACGTCTTAGTACAAGACAAAGCGGAAGTCGCATCAAAAAGTACATGTGCACATATTTTCAAAATATACATTCATATAGCTTAATATGTTTCGTGCTAGATTTCCACATGCATAAGCGAAACTAAGACTATGTATTGAACAATAGACATCATCATAAACTTATTTAGTTAAAACTATGAACGATCTACTGCACATATAAGTTTACACATAACATCACAAATAATCTAAGGGCGTATACGCATCTTCAAAATGATGATTTATATAAACAAGCAAGTTTATATGTTATACAACTTTATATTAAATATAGCATGACCTATGCTTTGAAAATCTTGCAGTATATTCAGTTATATGACTTCGTTTGCTGCAACTATGCTTACAACATGTCTTCTTGAATTGTAGACGTCTGCCGATTATTTTCTGGCAAAGAAAATCTCGTTCCCTGTGGTGACAATGATTATTACAGCTTCAGGACACCACTTGGCGTTGGAATAAAAATCCATGAACTCTGGGACTACATTCACGAGAAGTGTCAAAGTTCAACATTCTTTGAAGAAGAGTTTAAAGTAAGAAACAGTCGCAGTATAAAGTTTCAATAGTAGTTAAATGTCTTTATAAACCATATCGCATCATTAGCATTATTGTATTGTAGAAATTCAGATGCGGGCTTATTCATAAGCATGATGTAGCATCGTCCGAAGAAAACAGAGGAAAGACCCGCTACAAGCAGATGTATGCATGTACGTTATTTTTTTTTAAATACATTTTGTCAAGTCCATTAACTCAAGATATTTAAGGTAAAGTACTTAAAATACAGTATCGTAACCTAAATGTGACAATTCCTTGCTTTGGGGGAACTTACAATATTCACGAGTGTTCATTTTAAAAGCAAAATGGCGTTTGATTAAGTAACGGTAATGCAGGGTATACTGGAAAGTTCTATTCTTTTCAGACGACCATAACCGTGTGCCCTTGACCAAAGAGATTGATGGAGATTCCGAATATATCAACGCGAGCTATATACACGTACATGTTTTATTTCGGTTGAATCATTATCATCCTGATCTTCATTATGATCAATCCGAGTTTCTTCTTCCTCCTAATTTTTACAGATATTCTTGATCAGTAACGCTTAAAGAGAGAATGTACGCACGAAAAAATAAGAACTATGAATAGAGGAATAATAATTCGTAATTTGATACTTTATTTAGATTTTGTTTGCATTTTAGGGCTTTGAAAAGGCAAAGAAATTCATCGCGTCACAGGGTAAATAAAAACATTGTAATGCTTTTATAAAAGGTCATACTAGTGTATTTCACGTTTGTTTAAAATTTTTATTTCCTTTCGGTTTAAAAAATAATATCACAGAATACATTTTAATATTAATTAATATTAGCTCACCGATAAGTATAACATACATTCTTCGATTCTGTTTTAAAAGGGACGACAGAGAAAAATTTAGTTGACTTCTGGTCTATGATATGGCAACAGAGAGTAGACAAGATTGTGATGCTGACAAATTTGATTGAAATGGGAACGGTATGCGATTTATATCTGATGTTGAAGTTTCGGTCCATATGAATTTAAACAAAAAAAAAATGAGCATATTACAAGCAGATGCCTGATATGCGGTTATTGTTGATTCATATGTTGGCCATCATATTAAAGTAGACTGCTAAAGACGCGTTGATAGTGTATCTATTTTAAGTTAATACAATTGTACAGTGCTTGACAAAACAGTTTATAATGCAGATGAAATGCTTACAATATTGGCCCGAGGAGTTGAATAGTGTGTGCAAGTACGGACGTATTGACGTCAAGTACATTGATGTCGAGGAGATGTTTGATTACAACATCAGGACTTTCACAATCAAGAAGGTCTGTTTTAATTCATTGTCGTTACTGTAACATGTCTACCGTGGATAAGTATTTGATTGAATTCGATACATGTTGTATTGAACGAGAATTATGTTAAAGATATACAAGCTTTTCTTCGAACATTTATAATTTAGTTTGATAATGTGTACCTAAACATTTTTGGTATTCGTTAGTATTAATTTATGTAAACAGGGACATGATGCCAGGCTGGTAAAACAGTTTCATTTTAAGTCATGGCCAGACAAAGGTGTTCCTGACACGGCCTGGTGCCTAGTAGACTTTTGGAGAGCGGTGAATACTCAGGAGGAGCACCAATCACCAATTCTTGTTCACTGCAGGTACACCAGTACACATTCAAACATAAGAAAATTGATACATGTATTTTGATTTAAATTCATACTGTTGTTGTTAGAATTAGAAACAATGCAACTCAATATTCGTTGAATCTCATCGAAGATAACGCGTTGTATTTACAGCGCAGGTGTTGGGCGAACAGGAACATTTATTGCTCTCGACAATCTTATTTCACAAGCGCAAATTGAAAGCTGTGTCAGACCATTCCAGATTGTCGAAGCATTACGTGAACAAAGGGTCAGCATGGTTCAAACAAAGGTAAAGTGATTTTTACTTCTAAACAATGATATCTAAAGATCAAATAGTGGCCCCTGTGATGGTATCAAGCATGTGTTTCCATCAATATCTTTAGAAAGAATAAAGGACGTTATATATCTCAGGTCAATGCATGAGAACAATACGCATTTAATGTTGAACATTCACGTGCTTATTGTATTTTACAACTTTATGCCTTAATACTTTATTCGTCTGTATACAGGAACAATACGCCTACCTACACGAGGCTGTGGCGGAAGCTCTCCTGGTGGGGACACACCACGTGATGAAAAGACAGTTCGAAAGTGTCCACCGGTTCATGAACGCAAAAGATAGTATTTCGACAATCACCCGACTTGAAAAACAGTTAGAAGTAAAATAATCTTAAACATTAAATATTAGCCTTTATACAGAAAAATGATCAGTCCGACTTTCTGCAGTCTACTATACTGTACATAAATTTGTTCAGTATTATTGACGCATACGTTGTTTGATTATGAATAAGCATTGACTTATTTTCGTACTAGTGTCCCCTTAAATTTATGGTTGTCCAATATTTCGGTTTTGCCTGTTTCGTCCCTTTTACTCTTACCTAAAAAAGACTTGTAATTTGACAGGAACTCAGGTGTTTCGGGTTAATAAAACGACAATGTTAAACTAACATAGCCGTATAATAGATTTATGTATTGCCAACTTAATAGTACCACAGTACACCGATACATACACGTGTTTAATGTAATATGAATCGTCAACAAAACTCACATATCGTATCATGAAAGAAAACTGAAACATGCCTTTTTTCTTTAAAAAAGAAATCTTGAATGCATCTCATCAGCTAACTAATAACATTATCATACGCACATTCCTCAAATTAATTGAGCATAAACAATTCTAAATAACATCAAATTCAACACATACGGGCGATATTAAAAATACATATGTGTCTGCATTTGGAATATATGGAACGATTTGTTACGATATCATATGGACTACTGAATAAATATTTCGAGATACATCTCAATTGTCAGACGTATTATTCAAAATAAATCGTACATGTCGCCAACTTGCTAATGAAATATTGCCCAGATGTCATTGTTTGCACTGTGCATTTTGAATTTCAGTTGTTAAAACAAAGTGTTGAAAGTCGTGAGAGACATTTGCAACTAGGGGCAAGACCGGAAGCAGAATATGGAAATAGTGGACCACACGTGACTGAAAGTAAGAAGCGTTACCTTTTTTGAAATGCAACAATAACACAAAAACACTTCACCAGCCAGTTTATGTGAAGATATAAAGTACACATGTATGTTGGTTTGTATTTGTAGTCGATGTATATCGACCACAACAGCAAAGAAAGAGTGAACCACCAGATGAAATTAATATCCATGTAAGTTAAGTTTACTTAACGTTTCAGTTTAGTTAGTTTATATGGATATTTTAAGGTATTACTATTTTGTTCAAGTTTTATAGTGTTCATGGATCAAACGTAAAAAGTGTAATAACCAGTAAAATAGCCTTATGTGGCACATGATAATAGTGCATGTAAACCAATACGTGCTTGTATTAGTTGTTAGTATTTTAAACAGTAAATAATGGAAGTGACATACCACGTATTCAATATAAAATCAGACATAGTTGTTAATAAGAAATTTAATCGCTGTAATCTTGCCACTCTTTACGTACATCGCACAGACATTCAATGGACTTACGGGAACAATTGTGCTTCGCAAACCGAACGAACAACAGCTGCCTATGTTTTGGTCTCGTCTCAAAAAGCTCGGCTCGAAAACGTTGATTGATCTTGCTTCGGGTGATATCGAACTGGTATATTACTTGCGTATTTTAGATAGTGTTATTTTATATAAAAATCGGGGTTGTTCAAGTGTTCGTTTAAGCGTAAAATGGTACGTTGTTTTACCAATAGAGTCATGTTTTTTTATTGCAATATATTATTGTTTGTGTCAAATGTTTAACATCCGTAAATTACAAAATTCTGCTCGTTAACAATATAGATAAATATAAACATATTTTTAGCTGAGCTTAGTGTTCGCAATATATTTATTAATTTACCATGTATTCCACCTTACGGCGTCAGTAATTAATAATATCATGTTTAACCGAATACATATATCATGTTGATGCTAATATATCCTTACATATGTATAATACTTTCTGTTTACAACGCTAGAAACACCTACTTATAAACAGAAAAGACGGGACACATGCATTAAAAGGTCCATCTGCTATCAAAGAGGAACACAAAAATGGATTTATTGAAATAACGTATTCCATGACCAACGAGGTATTTTGAAAAATAATAATTATTTAATCGTTTTTTACTAGTTATAATTATTACACGTTCGCATGATTGTCTTTGTTTACTTATTTAGTTACTTTATATATACACACACACATATATATATATATATATATATATATATATATATATATATATATATATATATATATATATATATATATATAACAATAGACTTTCCGCGACAAAACGATAAAACACTTCGTGCTGTCTTCGTGGAAAGAAGTAGATATACCGACAGACAAGAAACCATTGCTTGAGATGATAGGTGCGGTGTACACCTGGCAATCCGAACTGACAGAGGACACACCGATTTTGATATTGGACAGGTTAGTAGAGCTAAGATATAAATGTTGTTTTTTAATTAATTGTAAAGCATGTTCAAATGTAATCTACTTGGAATACTCACCAAATTAATTAAATATCGATAGGTCAAGTGTACATGAAAGTATTTTGTCCTTACAGTGTTTGAAATACATAATCGATATGTTCGAAAAACAATTATTTGCAGTTGTGGATATCGGAAATGCGGAGTCGTCGCTGTTTTATTGAACGAGATTTATCGCATATTAGAACAGAATGGGCGGATCAACATTGTACAATCAGTCAAGACGATGGTGCACGAAAATAGCCTTCTAATCCGCAGCAAGGCATGTTTACATGATACACTTGCACTTTAACGAATCGATTGGGTAGTTTTGTGAGTAGTTGAAGAAAGTCTTTTTTGAAATGAAGTTTACTCACTGTACGAAACGGTTCCTGCTTTCACAATCATATACATTGTCTTTTACAGATGCAGTACAAGTTCTGTTATGATGTGATATTGGACTTTGTTCAACAGCAAGGGGTTTATCAGAATTATTAATGTTAGAATAGAATGTCGTATAGTGTGCTGTATTGCATGGGCCATTTGTGACTTGCAAATAGGAACATAGATATGTTGTAAACGATATTGTTGCGTCTGATGTTTGCATGAGTTACCGTATTTCTCGGCGGAGCTGACTACGCCAGCTTTTCACTTTACGTGACCTTTGTTAGCGTCCAATAGAATTCAAATAAAACTTCCCGCGGCAAAGTACGGATGAATACACTTCATTGACTGCATTGGCTGATTTGATAATACCACTAGAACATTGGAAACATGTCCGCGTCTTTGTAACACTGTTTTACTGCCTGTTCAGCATGAAACAGTTTTATCTCTAATAAAAAGGCTTAATAGATAGAACAGTTTTACACTCAATCTCGACATCAATACAGTTTGTGCGTGCTACTTTTATTTTCAGAGGATTGCCAGCGCGAGATCGTTGTGTACTTAAAGGCCATGTTCTCATATTTAGTACTGACTTCCATATTCCTGTCAACATGTTATATGTAAAAGTATAAAGAGCAGTGGAAGCGATGCCTCACTTTAATGCATTGCATTTCAACCCGCGAGGTATAGGGGTCAGTTCGCGGTTAGTGTGTTTGAATGTCAGAGTTTATATAATATAGACGCTATAGCGTGAACTAGGTGAACTGGAATTTTCTTTACCAGAATGATGTTAAATGAAGATATCCAGCGATATTATTGTGGCATGTCAATAATAGATTTCAACAATACCATGATAAATATTATTTTTAATTAATTAACAAGAATTATTCCATCATATTGACTAATGTATTATTGCATCATATTGACTAATGTATTAAGTATGAGCGCGATGATTCTCGATACTGTTAATAATCGAATCAAATAGCAATGCCCGATAAACCACTAAAACAGGTTTGTTCGAAGAACGTGCGTATACATATTTAAAATATGTACGGAGACTTCGCGTGTGGCCGGTTGACTTTGGTTTTCTGTTTTGTATCTATAGGTTTATGACCAGCAATATAAAATAATGTAAAATAAGCCACGAAAACTCCGCGTAACATCCCGTACTGCGTGTGATGCAGCTAAAAACTGCAAAGCAAAAAATATCATCTATCCTTGATCTCATTCATTTAAATCTTTACCTTCCATAAACTCCAACCACAATCAACGCCGTATATCTTTTTTAAAGATATTTCTTGTTTGTAATATTATAGGTTTCTTTCATAGGATTCATTCATGATGTACATATACAACTGTATTAGCATTTTGCACGTGATTATTTTGAGATGAATAAAACAGATATCGTTACTTAAAACCTTATTTGCTACAGAGTGAATTGTTTGATGCAGGTTAAAAGTAATACCATGTTGCAATGCAATTGCGTAAGGACAGTATATATAAGGTAAAAGTTAAACATGTATTGCATGTACATTTTTTGAATAATTTTGTTTTCTTCAATGTTTGAAGGCAGAAGTATTGGGACCGGTTACAATTTTAATAAAAAAATATAAAAGCCTGTGCAATTTAGAGACCGAATGACGAAACATCCTCGAGCTTCACGCGGGTAATCTGCAATTAACGGTGTACCCTTGATTGCATTACAATATTGACACTGACGATTGTTTAAAACTTTACCTTCGGATTGCTCGAACCGGTCGCTATTTTGTTACCTGGACCGCACGTGCTTAATATTGACCGACCACGTCTTATTCGAGGACTACTTTGAAAGGTGCGGTTTGCGATGAATGTTTTTTCAATTTTGATTCTATACCATTATTAAAAGCTCTAACAAATTATTTGTCATTATGCTATTATTTGAAATTATTCGAATTTATATTTTTAGTGTAAATATTTTCTTGATTAGGGATTTATTCATACTTAATTGATAGTGAAAAAGTGCCGAAACTTTTGAAAACAAGATATATCGACCAATTTCGGATACATACATACATCTTTAAATATGTGATTAATTTCCGTGGTTACACACATTTGTAACGATATCCAGTAACTTAATATCAACATGCCGATAGGCCGGTATGTGATGATTGCTAGCTATGAATTTGAATATTGTATAGCTGTTTGCTACATGTACATGTTTTATTATTTGCCTCTTTTATTTACTATACTTTTTATCATTTTTAATCATGTTTGCTTTTGGTTTGTGTGCAGTTATTATATTTGATAATTTAATAAAATTTCTTGAACACCTGAAAGGATGCGTTTGAAAACGTTACCAAAACAATTGTATATGTTTACACGAAGAGAGAAACCATAAATGGTATCAATGTAATACAAATTAATTAATGATGGATTATGATAACACACCATTTAAACATGAAACGGCATTTGAAACTTGAAATTAATCTAAAGAAAGAACCTGAGCAGATCACATTTACACCACTGACTGGTCTATATGTTTAAACATCTGAAATACCACTGATGTTGAAACATTCTCAAATCTTTCCTATTGTTTCGGAAATCTGATGTAATTTGCTAAATATAAACGATATATAAATGTTCGCATGTGTTCTATTTATCAAAAGTTTCATAAGTGTTGCTTCATCTCTCTCAATACATTTAGATAAATTTACATTGGTCAGTTGAACAACTAAGTTTAAGAAGAAATATGATGACTTTCAACATATTTATGTGCTCAGATAAATTGTGAATGCCAATGAAATGAGAGTGCAATGAATATTGTCTATTCTATAAATGTATAAACATATTAACAGATCCAAAATTCTAAATAACTGAACAACGACTTTAACAGATATATGTAATTAGAAGACATGCTGTTCTGTGTCTGCGTTTTACATTCCATACATAACTATTCAGTTACGCACTGGCCATGAAAAAGAAATCATTTAAGAAAATAAAGTTACTTGGCAAAAACATCATAACTCTATTTACATGTACTCCAAACATTCGGATTTGACTGGGTCGTCCGCATCAATCAGTTAATAATAAGCTATCTTTGCATTTGGGTAAGACTGGATCTGTTTTGTTTTGCTCAAAAGCAAGGTTAATGTCTGGACCAAATCTTAATGTTGTATGCAATGGTAAACCTATTGAAGCTAAGGATTCTGTTAAGTATCTTGTTGCCGCTCTTGATCAAAGTCTATCTTTTGATGCAATGGCTGTTCAACTATCAAAAAAACTAATGCTAGGTTGAAGTTTTTGTACAGGAAGTGCAAGATCCTTAACCCCTACTCTAAAATGTCATTGGTCACATCCCTCATTCAGTGTCAGTTTGATTATGGTTGTTCAATTTGTTATGAGGGCTTGACTCAGGAACTTAAGAATAAATTACAGGTTACCCAGAACAGAATGATCAGGTTTGTGTTGGATCTTGAAGCAGGGGCTCATATAGATCATATTCATACTGTGAGTCTTTGTGTTGGATCTTGAAGCAGGGGCTAATATAGAACAAAGGCATTTTGTCAAGCTAAACTGGTAACCAGTCTCTAAAAGAGCTGATCAAATCATTTTGTGCCATGTGTTCAAATTCTACAGTGGTAGATCACCAGGTTGCCTAAATGAGCATTACATTCCTCTAAGTTCAGTTTATAACTATCTTACTAGGTTAAGAGTGTCAGTTGGTGCTTCCAGTGATTCATTCACAGACATTGGAAGATTTTGTTTGCCCAAGATTAAAGATTTTGGTAAACGTTCATTTGAATATCAAGGTTGTTCTCTCGTGAATGAAATGCCACAACATATAAGACAGGCTTAGAACCTCCCCAATTTCAAGTACACCGTCAAAACCCATCTTCTTGCAACTATTTGATTTTTTTCTAGTTTTAATTAGTTCTTGTTTCTAGGTCTACTACATTTAATCTATTAAGGACCACAATGGAAATAAGGATTTACTTCCTTTTTGTGCTATCCTTGTATTTCAATGTTTGTGACATGGTTTAAATTTTAAGTACACACACACACACACACGCACGAACACACGAACGCACGCACACACACACACGCGCGCGCGCGCGCAAACACACACACACACACACACACACACACACACACACACACACACACACACACACACACACACACACACACACACACACACACACACACACACACACACACACACACACACACACACACACACACACACACACACACACACACACACACACACACACACACCACACACACACACACACACACACACACACACACACAGACAGACACACACACACACACGCACACGCACACGCACACGCACACACGCACGCACGCACGCACACACGCACACACACACACACATTTGTTTGCTTGATTTATCATCTATGATGCTATTTTAATTTATTGATTTGCTATTTCGTATGGCATAAGCAGATACTACGTAGTTAATGTGTAATATTTGCTTTATGTAACATGTTTTACAATTTGTTAAAATATGAAATTAACAAATAAATGAATAAATGAATAAATTAATGAATGAATGTTTTATTCCAGTCATGTTTGCTCCATGAATTTCATTTTGACTTACAAACCATATTAATCATCTAGATTCCAAAATGTCAAAGACAGGGCGCCAAAAATCATAGATGAATTCAAGTTCAATTTAATATCGGATCCAATTCCTCGACATATAGTTCAAATATACAACAAGTATACATTCACAAATTCATCCGTAATTGAGTACGATCTCATTCCGTAATTGACTACATGACTGGACATTTTTTTGTCCGTCTACGCCCCACTCTCCTGAGTAAATCCCTTAAGTATCCATCCAATTTTATGCTCAGAGTGAGTGTTTTCTAACACAGCACGCACCTATATATCGATTGATAGCTAACAATAATACACAACTTTGTATTCAATTTTTTGGTTGGTCAATATAACTTCGCCTTTGCACATGCTTATTGTCGGTTGGCTGATACGCTATTGTTTCTGAATAAATCACATAGTAGGAATTGTCCTAACTTACACTAGAGTGTTTTGGTATTGATAAGCAATAAGTCTAAAGGTTTAGAAGTTGCATTCTAATAATTAATCATATGGTGTCTAATCTATATACTTATTATTTTGGTATCTTTTATGTATAACAGTCTCAAGGAAAATGTTCGTTTGACGTACACATTATATTGTTAGTCTATAACTCAATCATTTGAAATGTTGGTAAGCCTTTTTTGCTCCTTGTTAACTCATTGTTCTAGCATCTGTTACAAGTCATTTCGTTGGTCTAGAACATTATAACATATGTTCCTTCATAATTGCATTTTGCCTAGTCACATTGTTGGTAATAATATATGCTTCTATGGTTTAACTCTTTTCGTTTTCTTTTTGATGTTTTACGAAATATTTGATGTCCGTATGATATATACATATATACAACGTGCTTTCATATGCTTTACATGAAAAGTCCACCTTTGAATATTGTGGTTTTTGTTTAACCGCCTCTTTGGCTCGAACGAACTGTTACTAGCATTGTTTAAAAATACCTTAAAAACAACCAAAATAATCCCTTAATAACATATTTTATTTTATATAATTAATATAGAGTATGCGCATAGTCGTAACTTGTGTTCTTCTGGAAAATCTATCTTGGACTAGTGTTGTTGTTTTTTGTTGAACACTTTCTTTGACAGTTCGAATGAATCTTTTTAGCATGGTTTATAAAACATCCAAACAACCGAATTGAACTTAAACCCATAATAATTAATCCATGGCGACTCTTGATACATAAACGTTTGACATAAGACACCCACACACGAAAGCATCTAAACACCCTCGTTACTACTAATAACAAATAGTATTGTATCATTTATACACTTTATTTCCATTTCCGTTTGCTTCCAAGGTAGGGACAAAAGTCCCCAACTATTATACAACTGCTAACTATATGTGTGCAATAGCTAACGCACATGCAAGGGATCGGTATACCCAATGATGGCTTCCAATAGACCATATAACTTATATTAGCAAGACCTTATTGTATTGCATTCGTCACCTTTTGCTAAGTAAAATTATTTGATAAACACTGGAGCAAAATATGTCGCCGCTGTAATGTTATATCATTATATTTATCAGTTATAAAACAACATATTATTAACATGAACTTTACAACACGAACAATATCATAATTTCAAAAAATAAAAATAAAGTTTTCACATGGTAATAAATTGTATGTTGCATAGAATCGGTAATATATAAATCAATAGAATGCTTGTTTATATCGTTTGATTAAATTTATTCAATATTATATCATCAAATGCAATACGCTCAATCATTTAATGAAGTTAAAACATCACAAAGTCATGTCTCAGTAACATGTTCATCTGATCGAGCAGGACTTTACTCGCCCACGTTGTCCACTTGACGGTCAATGAGACGACAAAACGACCGAAAGCACCAAAGAGATATACATATCAATCCACGGCGACTGTTATGGGTAACGAAGGCCTTATATCAATGCTTTGAGCCTTGACATGATCGTTGTTTGCGAATCATGAGCTTTTTATTTGCCTGGCATATAGTTAGGCATGTCAACTTCAACAACCATATTTATTGTAGTTACGCCGATAACGCTCTTCGTTATTCGGTATTGGGACCGGTTACAATTTTTACAAAAAAAATATAAAAGCCTGTGCAATTTAGAGACCGAATGACGAAACATCCTCGAGCTTCACGCGGGTAATCTGAAATTAACGGTGTACCCTTGATTGCATTTCAATATTGACACTGACGATTGTTTAAAACTTTACCTTCGGATTGCTCGAACCGGTCGCTATTTTGTTACCTGGACCGCACGTGCTTAATATTGACCGACCACGTCTTATTCGCGGACTACTTTGAAAGGTGCGGTTTGCGATGAATGTTTTTTTCAATTTTGATTCTAAACCATTATTAAAAGCTCTAACAAATTATTTGTCATTATGCTATTATTTGAAATTATTCGAATTTATATTTTTAGTGTAAATATTTTCTTGATTAGGGATTTATTCATACTTAATTGTTAGTGAAAAAGTGCCGAAACTTTTGAAAACAAGATATATCGACCAATTTCGGATACATACATACATCTTTAAATATGTGATTAATTTCCGTGGTTACACACATTTGTAACGATATCCAGTAACTTAATATCAACATGCCGATAGGCCGGTATGTGATGATTGCTAGCTATGAATTTGAATATTGTATAGCTGTTTGCTACATGTACATGTTTTATTATTTGCCTCTTTTTATTTACTATACTTTTTATCATTTTTAATCATGTTTGCTTTTGGTTTGTGTGCAGTTATTATATTTGATAATTTAATAAAATTTCTTGAACACCTGAAAGGATGCGTTTGAAAACGTTACCAAAACAATTGTATATGTTTACACGAAGAGAGAAACCATAAATGGTATCAATGTAATACAAATTAATTAATGATGGATTATGATAACACACCATTTAAACATGAAACGGCATTTGAAACTTGAAATTAATCTAAAGAAAGAACCTGAGCAGATCACATTTACACCACTGACTGGTCTATATGTTTAAACATCTGAAATACCACTGATGTTGAAACATTCTCAAATCTTTCCTATTGTTTCGGAAATCTGATGTAATTTGCTAAATATAAACGATATATAAATGTTCGCATGTGTTCTATTTATCAAAAGTTTCATAAGTGTTGCTTCATCTCTCTCAATACATTTAGATAAATTTACAT